>NC_136490.1:39914955-40132455 GCF_053919585.1 Euprymna scolopes | reverse complement strand
CGCACGCATACACAATCACACACATACATATACATGCACACACATATATATACACCTATGTATGCACATACACATTCACATACATACGCATACGTATGCAGGCACATATATATACATACACACACACGCATATATATAGAGATATAAGCAGCCCATATATAGAGAGACATAAGCAGGGGCTCATACATACGCATACATTCATATGCACACATACACACACGAATACATTTACCCACCCATATATATGCATACATATATATACACACACACACATATACAGATACATATACATTCACCCACCCATATATATATGGACACACACACCCACTATCACGCACACACATACATATTCATACACCCATACCTCACATATATATTCGTTGAAGTTTTCTTTCTTTCCTAATCCAAGCACATATTCATACATGTATTCAGTCACCCAAACATAAGTGCACGCACACACACAAACAAGATGGAGGATGGATAACAGATGATATATATACACACACACAATCACACAATCACACACATACATGCATACATACACATACACACACATATATATATACACACACACATGTGTGTGTACATACACATACACATACACACGTATAATTTCTAATTGTTTAGGGAAATAGTATTATACTGGATATGGATGTGTGCGCCCGTGAAAGTGTGCGCATGCTTTATTGTGCTTGTTTTGTTTCATGTGTGAGGGTGCACATTTACCTAAGTATGCATGCATATAAGTGTATTTTGTGTTTTGCCTATTTATGTGTATAATTATTGAGAGATGTTTAAGACGGGGTTGAACTTTGCTATGAAGTTTTTTTCTTGTGTTAGTAAGTAGAAGTAGTTGTCAGTTTGGAAGATGTGCATTATCTCAAATTTGCCTCCACTGCATGTGAGTATATGCTGTGATACATGCAGGTGTCTATTTTCCGCGATTTTGATGCTGGATCGGTGTAGGGCTACTCTATTACTAAGGTTTTTTGTGGCGCCTATGTAGGATTTATCGCATGCTGCACATTTTATTACATACACCACGTTTTTTGAGGTGCAATCTAGTTTTTTTTTAAATTTTGAATGTTTGTATGGGGTTCGTGAATGTGTATGTGTTTCCCTCTAATATTATGTTGCAGACTCCACATCGTTGTTTGTTGCATTTTGTGACTCCTTTTGTTGTGTCTTGATTGAGTTTGGATGAAGTAAAAATGCGTTTTAGGTTTTTGAGTTGGCGTTTGCTTTTTATTATTTTTGTTGTTTTAAGGAAGTTGTTTAGTTTGCTGTTTTGGTTAAGTAGGACGAGGTTTTTCGTTATCTCTGTGAAAAGCTCTGGGTTGTTTGTGTTGTGTGTGGAGACGTATGTTAGGATTTGTTCTTTTTTGGTTCTTTAGGGGTTCTCAAATCTTCTACTGGTATATTTATCGCAAGTTGGATTCCTTTGTCTATAAGTTGTGGTGGGTATTTTCTTTTTCTTAGATTTATTCGTAGTTCCTTGAGTCGGATTGTCCGAAGGTTTTTGTCCGTGATTATGGTGCAGATGCTACGTGCTAGGGTGTAGGGAATGGCTTTTATGCAGCTTTTAGGGTGGTGACTTTTAAAGTGTAGGTATTTTTGGGTGTCTGTAGGTTTCCGGTAAATGTCTGTGATAATGTTATTGTCTTTAATCTTTATCAGTCTATCTAGGAAGGGTAATTCTGTAGAGCTTTGTTCCATGGTGAATTTAATTTTTGGGTGTAGGTTCTGGAGTATGGTGTGTAAGCCTGTGATGTCCCCCCCCCCCATGTGGGTTTCCACAGGATGAAGCAGTCATCAAGGTATCTTTTCCAGGATTCTATAAACAGTTTTTTAGTGCTGTGGCCAAATTTTTGTTCTATCTTTTCATATTTTCTTCTAGGTAGACTAATGTAAGTGTTGCGTAAGTCGGTGCCATTTTCGTTCCCATTGCTGAACCTAGTGTTTGGCTGTAGTTGCCATTGTTGAATTCGAAGGAATTATTATTTAGGATTATGTCTATACTATCGATAATGAATTGCTTAGTGAATCTAGGGTGTAATGTTTGTGCGTGTCTGTTGATCCAAAATGTTATTGCTTCTTTTCCTAATTCATGGGGTATATTACTATATAAACTGCTAACGTCAAATGTAACTAATAGTGTCCCGTTTTCTACTGCATGTGGTAAGGTAGTAAGAAAGTAAATGTCGTCCCTTATGTAGCTCTTAACTTGATCTGTGAAAGGTTGTAATAAGATTGGATTCGGAAAGAAAGAAAACTTCAATCAATATATATGTGAGGTATGGGTGTATGAATATGTATGTGTGCGTGTGATGGTGGGTGCGTGTGTCCATATATATATATATATATGGATGGGTGAATGTATACGCCTCTGTATATGTGTGTGTGTGTGTGTATATATATATATATATATATATATATATGTATGCATATGGTGGGTAAATATATGTATGCATGTGGTGGGTAAATGTATTCGTGTGTGTATGTGTGTATATGAATGTATGCGTATGTGTGAGCCCCTGCATATGTCTCTATATATATGCGTGTGTGTGTATGTATATGTTTGTGCCTGCATACATATGCATATGTATGTGAGTGTGTATGTGCATACGTGTATGTATTTATATGTGTGTGTGCATGTAAATGTATGTGTGTGTGCGTGTGTGTGTGTTTGTATATATCACCTCCTACCTATTCTCCATCTTATTTGTGTGTGTGTGTGTGTGTGTGTGTGTGTGTGTGTGTGTGTGTGTGTGTGTGTGTGTGTGCGTGTACTTATGTTTGAATGATTAAGTACATGTATGCATGTGTGTTTTGATTAGAAAAGACAACAAAATAAATTTAACCAATATGTGTGTGGTGTGATATGTTGGTGGGTGGATGTGTGTGAGTACGTGTGTGAGTGTATAGGTGGGTATGTATATATGTATGCTCCTACATATATTTCTGTGTATATGCGTGTGTATATGTGTATATACCTGCGTGTGTATGCGTGTGTATATGTATATGTACGTGTATGTATGTGTATGTGTGTGTGTGATTGTGTGTGAGTGTGTGCTATACATCAAAAAAGAAAGTCATAAAAAAAACCCATAAAAACCTTCACCAAATGGACCAAAAGCCCCCTCTTTGAACTTAACTCTGACTGGACACTACCAACACTTACTGTTGGGGACAGAATGTCTGAGACTACATCACTCTGAAAAACACATTTAGTATCAGCAGATGTAATAATAACATTTCAAACTCTCATTTAAAAAAAAACCTTTTTACGAAAATATCGGAAGAGAGCGAAACAAAGCTTGAAACGCGTTATAAAATTATTTTAAAATAAAAAATGATAAAAGGCTGAAAACCCCACAATTGTTGATGGCTACACTCTTTTATATACACACACACACACATATATATATATATATATATATATATATATATATATATATATATATATATATATATATAAAAGAGTGTAGCCATCAACAATATATATATATATATATATATATACCAAGTCGGCTTTTTTTCCATTGGGTTTTATTATTTATATATATAGGACATAACGCAGAAGTTACACCATTCAAGTTTTTAATGACTTCCTACATGTTATCTATATATCTATAAAAATGAAATTTCTGGTCTAAACATTTGAAATTTTACATAAAGGGTATTCAGAAATAGGGCAAGCTTTTTAATCGGTTTGGGTCAAAAATTTGAGTTATCAATATATAAATCTATGTATGTATGTTTGCATGTCTGCCTAAAACTTTCGACAGAGGCGACGGATTTTCACAAGATCAGTATCGTTTTGAAGATCGACCCTTCAGACGACAAATACCAAAAAATTGGCTAAAGAAATTAATTTCTTCATCCTCAATTGCGCACTTTTCTACAGGGAGGGGTCGCTTTTTTCACCGATATTTTTGAAAGTCATCCCCTGTTTTCGATTGTCTAGCCTTAATTTAAACCTATGTCACTTCCGGTTTGGCAGTGGTCGTAATAGCAAAGACATCACGTTATTTTCCTGATCTTTTCCTCCTTTGCAGTACGGGTTTGAGCCTGCCTTCCTACTACCAATTTTTTTTTTTCTTTTGGTCAACACACACCTCTAACCACCCGGTCAACATCGGGCTGAAATGCTAGCCTATCTATCTATCAATATATATATATAAAAGTGAACGTGTCTGTGTGTGTGTCTGTGTGTGTGTGTGTGTGTGTGTACATTTCCCTACAACATAACTCTGTCAATTTTTAGTCTACAGACTCGAAATTTAATATACAGGGTACTGAGATTTGGGAAAATCTTTGTGATCGGTTTTTGGCTAGAAATTTGGGTGTTAAGGAGTCAATATTCAACGATTTGAACTTTGAGAACTCGACCAAACTCCTCCTACAATTTTGGGTCAAAACACTTGAAATTTTAGATATAGGTTACTTGGACATGGATTTAACTTAATAACTTGATTTGAGCCAAAACAATAAATCTTAAGGGGTCATAATAGGGGTCAAAGTTAAAAAAATTGACCGCTTTTTTTTTTTTTTGCTCCACATACGCCTCCAAATACCTGGGCAACACGGGGCTGAAATGCTAGTATATCTATAAAAGTGAACTTGTCTCTGTGTGTGTCTGTGTACATTTCCCTACGCAATAACTTGATTTGAGCCCAAAACAATAAATGTTAAGGGGTCATAATAGGGGTCAAAGTTTTTAAGAAATTGACCTCTGCGGTCTCTACTCAGACAATTTCCGGTTTGGCAGTGGTCGTAACAGCAAAGACGTCACATTTTTTTCCCGATCTTTTCCTCCTTCGCGGTATGGGTTTGAGCCGGCCATACTACTACCACTTTTTTTTTTTGTCGACACACACCTCCAAACACTCGGGCAACATCGGGCTGAAATGCTACTCTGTCTCTATATATATAAAAGTGAAAGTGTCTGTGTGTGTGTCTGTGTACATTTATCTATGCAATAACTCTGTCAATTTTCAGTCTACAAACTCGAAATTTGATATACAGAGTACTGAGATTTGGAAAAATCTTTGTAATCTGTTTTTGGCCAGAAATTTGGCTGTTAAGGGATCAAAGTTCAACGATTTGACCTTTGAGAACTCTACCAAAGTCCTCCTACAATTTTGGGTCTAAACACTTGAAATTTTAGATATAGGTTCCTTGGACATGGATCTAACTTAATAACTAAGTTTGACCTCAAGACAATAAATGTTAAGGGCTCATAATAGGGGTCAAAGTTAAAAAAAATAGATAGATTGTGGGTTGTCTTATAATAAAATTATACATGAAAAATCTATTATTTACAATTATGGTTTCAAGTATAACATGCAACGAAATTTGCAAAGCGGTAGGGTACATAATCTATCTATTATATATATAAAGGTGAACGTGTGTGTGTGTGTATGTGCATTTTCCTACGCAATAACTCTGTCAATTTTTAGTCTACAGACTCATAATTTGATATACAGGGTACTGAGATTTGGGAAAATCATTGTAATCCGGTTTCGGCCAGGAATTTGGCTGTTAATGGGTCAAAATTCAAGGATTTGACCTTTGAGAACTCTACCAAACTCCTCCGCCAATTTTGGGTCTAAACACTTGAAATTTTAGACATAGGTTCCTTGTACATGGATCTAACTTAATAACTTGATTTGAACCCAAAAGAATAAATGTTAAGTGGTCATAGTAGGGGTCAAAATTAAAAAAATTGTCCGCTTTTTTTTTTTTTTTTGTTTACTCAACAGACACCTCCAAATACCCGGGCAACGGCGGGCTGAAATGCTAGTATATCTATAATATAAGATATCCGTGTTCCTGTCGGTTTGTTTGCATTCTCACAATGACGTAATAGCGCATAATGTAAATGTTTTATGTCGTCATGTATGACGACTAGCAGATGATGTCGATTATGACGTAATATCGACTGGCGGCACATATGATGTCATGTATTGGAGTGGTTGGGTCAAAAATGAAAGTAGATTCATCGTGAAGCACCCAGCAGCTTGCTAGTATATCTATAAAAGTGAAATTGTCTGTGTGTGTGTGTGTGTGTGTGTGTGCATTTCCCTACCAAAAAACTCTGTCAATTTTCAGTCTACAGACTCGAGATTTGACATAAGGGGTATTGAGATTTTGGAAAATATTTTTAATCGGTTTTTGGCTAGAAATTTGGCTGTCAAGGGGTCAAAGTTAAACGATTTGACCTTTGAAAACTCTACCAAACTCATCTGCCAATTTTTGGTCTAAACACTTGATATTTTAGATGTAGGTTACTTGGACATGGATCAAACTTTTAATTTGGTTTGAGCTCAAAACAACAAATGCTAAGGGGTCAAAATTGGATTCAATGTTTAAAAAAATTGACCTCTGCGTTCTCTACAAAATTTCTCAGCCAATTTTTGGTCTAACTATTTGAAATTTTACATAATCGTTTTTCTGGCCGAAAATTTGGCTGGCAAGGCATCAAAATTCAAAAGATTTGACTTTTGCGGTCTCTAGTAAACTATTCAGCCAATTTTGGGTCTAATCATTTGAAATTTTACATAAAGGATATTCAGACATGCAGTAAGCTTTTTAATCAGTTAATCAGATTTGGGGCGAAAATTTGGCTGCCAAGAGGTCAAAGTTAAAATATTTGACTTTTGCAGACTCTACCAAACTCCTCTGCTAATTTTATTACCGAAAAGGTTGTAAAAAATTGGATCTTTTGGAGGTATCGGAATCAGAAAAATGTCCCTATTGTATGAGCAGCACATGTCAGGAGGCGGCATTTTGAGAGGGTAAAAATAGAATGCGTATACATGTGTGTGTGTGTGTGTGTGTGTGTGTGTGTGTGTGTGTGTGTGTACTACTTATGGTATGATTCAAAAATTTTCCCCGATTCCGATTCAATTATCGATTCTGTATTAAACTCCCGATCCAATATGATTCCCGATTCCGCTTCTTTTTCAATTTCTAAATATTTAATTGGTGATTTATTTTTGTCTTTTTTTTTTTTCGAATTACTATAAAACATATTCATGTCTGCATATATTTTCGCAAACAAAAAATGCAGTTAGTGTGTGTGTGTAAGGAACATATATTAAATTTACCAGAGGGGTGGGGGCTAAATATTTTTCTCTAATATTTTCCTTTTAATTGATTTAAAATAATGAAACAGCTAAAGACACATTTCTCTTTTAAAACAAAGCCAATTTGCATTTGTCATTAGTTGGAAAAATGCTATTTGAATATTTCATAAACTATTGAAAATAATTAACGATTGTTATGCAAAATAAAACGGTATAGGAACAGAATAGTTAACGAAGTCCCCCTCTCTATTTTAAACATGAGTTTCTAAATAACATAGTTAATATATAGAAAACAATTCTTAACTTAATAACGGATGTTAATGTATTCTTAACTATTCTATACGTTCTCTCTACCAAAGAATATTCACGTGTTTACCATAATCATAAATATTTGCCCGGTTGTTACTACTGACAATGTCATAGATATGTAGCAGATTGATTTGTTTTAATGCAAAAAACAAAAAAAAAAAAAATGAAACAAAAAAGAAGATGCAGATAATTATAATAAAAATACTTTTTACTAATATTGTGCGTATTTTAGACTAACACCTTTGGCTAAAAATGATATTTTCCTTTTGTTTTATTCGACTTTCATTTTGTTTTATGCGATTGCATATGGACACCTAGAAAATCTTGCCGAAAAAAAGCACAAACAATTATTTTTAAATTTAAACTTTCGTACATTAATTTAACCTAAAATGATAAATAATCATCATTTCTAGACTACTCTTACATTATAGAAATGTTCACTAAGCTGAAGCCTGACTGGCAAGGTTGTAAAACTATGCGTAATCGTTTAGACCCCCCCCCCCCCAAAAAAAAAAAAAAAGCTTACAGAATTTATTTCCATGAGGAAAATAATAATTTTTGGTTAGTGTTCGAAAATGCTAAAATGTCTCTGAAATGAAAAATCATTTTACGTCCAATTAATATTGCTCAAGCATTTCTCAACTGGAAGGATCTAGAGATCCGACTTGCTGAAGGAAACATAGTTAACAAAGTAGAGCAACATCTTATTGAGAAGGAAACTAAGAAGTAGCGGGAAATTCTAGCTAGATTGCTGGACATCATCAGGTTTCTTGCCAAGCAGAATTTGGCACTACGGGGTCACCAGGAAGACATCCATAATGATGAAAGATCAAGAAAACAAAGGTAATGTTTTAGAATTAATAAATTTATTGGCCAAGTATGACCCTGTGCTCCGTAAACATTTGGTGAAAGTTAACCTGGGAAAGAAAATCGCTACTTCTTATCTGTCCCCAGAAATTCAAAGTGAATTTGTGAACATTTTGGCAAAGCAGATGAGAAAGAAAATCATCGATCAGATTAAAGAAAGCAAATATTTTTGCATAATTTTTTTATAGCACTCCTGATGTATCTCACAAGGACCAGATGAGTGAGGTGTTGCGCTACGTAAAAATTGATGAAAATAAAGTGACAGTGGGGGAGTCATTTCTGCGCTCCATCGAAACAAAAGGTAAAAGCGTGGACGACATTTCTAAACTGATTTTGAGAGAACTGGGGAACGATGGGATTCAGATTTGTGACTGTATTGGCCAGGCATTTGTCAATGCTGCTATTGTGGGACGGGTGTGCAGAAACGAATCTCCAAAATCAACCCAGAAGCTCTATTTGTGCCATGCATTAACCATTCATTTTATCTGGCTTGTGTACATGCTGCTTCTGTAGTGGTTCACTCTTTTGCATTTTTGGCATACTGGACCGGTTATTCTCGTTCTTTTCTGCATCTACACATCGCTGATACGTCTTGATTCAGTTGACTGGTCTAAGTATCAAGCGGACTATGGAAACTAGATGGAGTAGTCGATTAGATGCTGTAAATGATGTGGTAAAAAAAATTATTGGAAGTCGTCATTGCCCTGGAACAGCTCACAGAAGAAGGAGAAAATGCAACCAAAAAATCAGATGCATCTTTAATTCTCAACTTGGAATTGTTGTTTCCGTTTCTTTTATTTCTGAGCTTTTGGAAAACTATTCTTCCAGAAATCAATGATGCCCAGAAGTATCTTCAAGAAAAGGGGCTGGATCTGCAACAAAGTTCTGTCACGTTGACAGCGTTAAGAGATTACCTTCTTCAGAATAGAGAAAAGATGGTGGACACTGCAATAGACGAGTAAAAAAAACTCTGCTTTGAAATAAGGATAAGCATGGAGCATCGTATCCACAAAGAGAAACGAATGGGTGGTGAATGATTGACTGATGTAGCACTGGGGTTTGATACTGAGTTGATACGGGAAATGCTGTCTTTCATAGACAGGTTGACTGAAGAAATATCTTGCAGATTTCAACAAGTTCATAATCTTGCAAGAAAATACGCTTTTCTTACACCGTCAAATCTGCTTGATGATAATTATGATTGCCAGCTTGGTGAAGTTGACAAAGATATAGAAAAAGATAAATTCTTTGCCGAAGGGAAGAGGTTACAGTATTTTGTGAAAGCTTCAGGAAAAGACAAAATCAATGGGCCTCTTGAACTTTTGAACTTTATACAAAGATACCACCTTATTGTGATCTTGCTATGCATTTTCCTTACTCGAGCTATTAGCGTTGCAAGCTGTGAGCGCTCTTTCTGAAAACTGAAACTCATAAAAAACTACTTTCAATCAAAAATGAACCAGACAAGGCTTACAGACTTGGTAATCCTTTTCATAGAGAGGGAACTTGTCGATAAAGTGAATTTTGATAGAGTTATTGATAACTTTGCTGAAAAAAAAAGTGCAAAAAGTATGTTTGTAAATTTTCAACCAACTTGATGCTTTGCGATAGTTCTCTCACAAAAAATAAATTTCTAGACTTATTTTCAATTCATAAATATATTCATTTAAAAAATTTTTTTTAACTATTTTTATAAAGGAGTAAAATATTATTAATAACAACAAATTTCTTAAATTTCGCCCTTAAACCAAGCGATTAAACACACGGATTTCAAAAGGCACAGACACAATACGTTTTTTTTCTCTTAGGGAGGCTCGATTTCTTAATAATAACATTATGAAGAAAAAGAAAGGAAAACTTCATCGGATTATCCTCTCCTTGATACAGTCATGTTTTTTGTGAAAATTCGGAAATAAAAACAATAAAAAAGCAAATAAAAATGATTTTATCATTTTTTAACCTTTTCATGTTTTCAAATGTTCTCATTTAAATTTATAAATTCAAATTTCAAATATTTTCATTTTAATTTATAAAAAAATGTTTTCTTAAATTTTGCGCTTAAACCAAGCGATTACACACAAGGATTTTGAAAAGCGTTGATACAACACTTTTTTCTCTTCAAGAGGTTCGACCTCTTAATAATAACATTATGAAGAGAAAGAAAAGAAAACTACATCGAACTATCCTCTCTTTGATACAGCCAACAAAAAAAAGTAAATAAAAATGATTTTATCATTTCATAACATTTTCAGGTCCAAATGTTCTCATTTAGATTTATTATTATATTTGTTTGTGTAGCCAATTAATTTAATTTAACATTTTTTTATAATTTGAATGATACAGTTTTGTTTTGAAATAAAATATTTGGTTTCCTTTGTTTCGTATTGACATTTACATAATTCCTTTCAGATTAATGTTTATATACTTATTATTCAAATTATTGAAAAGAAATTGTTAAATTAAATTAAAATTTAAAAAAGGGAAATTGTGTAAACATTAATCTGAAAGGAATTGTGTAAACATTAGTTCAATGGAAAGAAATATTTTGAGGGCTTTTTGGAATTTTTAAGGTTTTAACAGGTTGTCATATGCCAGCAGTAGACGGGGGAGGCAGCAAAACAGGTAATCATATGCCAGCGGGGTGGGCAAAATAGATACTCATATGCCAGTGGGAAGGGGACAAAACATGTAATTATATGCCAGTGGGGGGGGGGGCGAGTAAAACAGGTATTTATATGCCAGCACGGGGGGGGGGGAAAACAGGTAATTATATGCCAGCAGGGGGGGGGACAAATTTTCCGACCACTCCGGGCGACAAAAACTGATGCTACACCATTGCTTGGACATAAAAATTTTGCAGGCAAAGAGCAACGATCTTTCTCGTGTGGACACAAAATAAAAAATTAGTTGCGGGAATTCTAAAAGAGCCCATATTTTTATGGAGCCATTCCGGTTTATGATTGGTTGCTAGCAAAATGTGGCTCCATTTGATTGATCAGTTCCTATCGCCAGTGTTTATAAGTAGAACCTTCAAATTTTCTCTAATCATACCCTCATATTACTCTTTGAATTATGAGCATGATTCTCCTTGCTGCTTCGGCTGGTTGGAGATTAGGTAGAAAGTGCTAGTCAAGAATTTGTTCTTGACAGGTGTGGGGCCAGGAACTGGCCCAGTACTTTTCAAACTGAGGTTGGTATCTAGGTATTACCTTGGAGGTCCACCTTCCTAGGCCTTGCCACCCGGCTTTCAGATGGGGTCAGTTTATTACTTGCTGCCTGAGGTGCCCCGACCAGGGAATGCTAACAGGGATGCCCAGCCAATTTTTGCTAAGCAAGAATACCTCTTTTTTTTAATGGGAGCTGGTTTAACATTTCCACTTCCCTGACCTTGTGTCACATCTTGCTGAGGTGGGCAGCAAGTAAATATCTACCCTCATATTATTCTTTGAATTATGAGGATAAGTCTCCTTGCTGCTTTGGCTGCTTGAAGACTGGGTAGAAAGTATGTCAAGAATAGATTCTTGACAATGGTGATGAGGATGCCCAGGTAATTTTTGCTAGGCCAGACTGCTCCTCCTTTATGAGCGCTGGTTGGACATCCCCACTTTCTGACCTTGTGTCACATCATGCTAAGGTGAGTAGCATGTAAATATCTACCCTCATTTAATAAAAAAATATTGCAATAAATATATAATTACTAGTGTACACTCTTGACAAAAAAAGTATGCTTCGCCAGTGTTTGCACTCATAATTTATTAATATTTATTTAAAATCATAGAATTACATTAGAAATTTAATTTGCATGTATGAATTATAATTATCATTTCTGACAAGCAGGGAGACCCGACATTTCCCAGGACTGAATGATGATCAACGAATGTTTCACACTCCAACATTTTTATTGTCATCAAAACCGATAAAATCACCCATTTTAAAATCAAATCGATTCATTGCTTCCTCTAGTTGGAGATCCATAACAATGCACCAAGAAGAAAACTTCACATGCCTCCCCGCAGTAACTCAGTCCAAAATATATTGTAGTTTACATTGCACTGTAGAGAAGCTACTGTTGATTTTATAATTTTGTTTTATATATAATGGCTTAGATTAAAGTTTAAAAATGCGAAAGTCAAGTACCATGGTTCAATTGTGCTTTAAGCAGAAACATTAACTTCGAACGCACTCCTGTCATATCAAAGAACCTACTGCTAATTTTATATGTTCAGCCTTACTGCTTGTGTGATGATAATAGCTTGAATTTAAGTTTAAAATAAAATGTCTTGATCACATAGGGTAGGGCAGAACAGGTAATCATTTTATTTGTATTATCACCTTGAACAGTACTTGCGTCACATTTCAAGCAATCTGCATAGTACACTTGACCTTTTATTTACCAATTCACCTTAATTTTCTATATTTGTTGATTATAATCTAGGTTTTAAGGTTCTGTAAATTACTAAACAAACTATGTTAATCTTTAAATCTGTTTAGAAGAGCCTCCATTTTCTTTGCAGAAAAGAAAGGACACATTTTTATTTTACAAGGGTGTCACCACTCATCAAAACTCAAGGGCCACGCTAAGATAAGGGTAAATGGTGGTCACTGAGACAAGAGCATAATGATCGTTAGTAGTGGAAATTAGGTAGAATTTGATTATTTAAGGGGACGGTTCAACAAGAACTTGTTTACATTGGACTTGAAGACAACCATGTTGCAGTTAGTTGGAAAGCGTGCCAGCATAACAGAGTTCAGGCAGGTAGTTCTAGGAAAGAAGCTTTGTTCATGGAATTCGCATTTAGTTATTTTTTTTACAAGGTATTCAGCACTTGTCAAGGCCTAAAGGCCACTCGAGGATAAGGGTTAATGAATGTAAGGTGGCAGTTTAGTATAGTATAGATTGGGTAAAATTTGGATTATTTAAGGGGACGGCTCAACAAGAACTTGTTTACATTGAACTTGAAGGCTACCATATTGTAATCTACTGGGAAGCAGTCCAATGAAACAGTATTCCACATGTGGTCAGTTCTAAGAAAGAAGATTTTGTTCATTGAATTTGTGTTTAGAATTAGACACAGGCACAGATAGAGTGTGGGGAAATTGTTGATAGTGATTGTAGCTAGACGAGTGCTTTTTGTCAAAGTTTGGCAAAGGGAGAGGACCATAGATTGAAGCTCAGATGAGCACTTATCATGAAGATAACTATAGAGCAGAGACAGATTTGCAACGTCTCACGTAAAAGAGATTACGGGGAGTAGTAAAGCCCATCACCTACTAGGTTTCGAAGCTGTTTTTGAACTCTATCAAGGCAGGATAGGTGCTCCAAACATTTATTGATCCCAACACTAACCCTAACTCGAAATACAAACATTAAACAACTAAAATATATTAGCAATTTTGATTTAAAAAATTGCGTCCAATTTGGATATACAAAAACATGATTACTCATTCTATGTGGTTAGGAACTGGGTGATCATTTTACACTAAATTTAGACAGTAAAATGAACCCCAACTCTTAAGACTAAAATATTTTACTTACTTAAAAATATCTTTTACAGGTAGTTCCAGGTGTTGACAAGAAAAAAAAAATAGAATCTCATTTTTATTTTTCTGTTGACCATGTGGGGGTAAAGAGTAAAACTTACCTGAAAAACATCTCAACTTATAACGTGAGTAGAGTTTTATTACCGGTTGGATTTCAACATAAAAACAAAAGTATCATTAAAGAAAAAAGTAGCATTAAATGTTTGTATAACGATATCATTTTATATGACTTTTGTTTTTATGTTTGTTCACACAGAAATCAATAGGAAATAGAGACAACAACAACAACAACAACAACAACAATAATAATAATAATAATAATAATAGTAATTGGCGCTAAAATAGAAATATTTACTTGTAATTTGCGCAAACTTTAACAGTCTATAACTCTGGTTGTGATTAACGCAATTTTATGGTCAAGCCACCAACTTGAGTAGCTGCTCACGCTTGTGTTTCTAACTACTGTGCCCGGCTGCAACTATCGCATCTGTACATGCTAGATTGTGTACCGGTAGCTTCGCACCTGCTCCTGCTGGTGCTTTTAATGGTTTTGTTCAGTTGGCGACTTTCTCCATTTTATCCATCCATCGACTCAGCCAGGCCATAAAGCAAACACAGCGATTGATCCCCTGAAACACACCACTTTATGACTAGACACTGGCATCCCATTAGTCTGTCCCAGGACAAAAGCTGTTCTTTTCAGGAAAAGACACCCTCAACAAATAGTGTTATTTATTTGTCCGTTTCAAAAAAAGCCTCTCACTACAAAATATCATATTCTACCTGTCCTTTTCAGTACAAATCATTCACAAGAAATTGAACAATTTTACTTGTCCTTTTTAGGAAAATTAAATTACTATAAATTGTACGATTCTCCCTGTTCTTTTCATAACTTACCAACCACATTTTCAATGCATTAATCGTCCGTTTCAGGTGAACTCCCTCTTTCAGTCTGTCCAGCAATCATCCAACCTTGGTGCGATGTTCACCTTTGATGTGCATCGATCGACCAGACTCCTTTTTTTTGCACTCATATTCACCCCTAACAAGGTATATCACCACTTAGACATAAGGGGCTACTATTTGGACCATATCTAGGAAAGATAAACAAGATGTTGGTTCACATTACATTTAAAATTCTGCATATCAGTACAGCCAGGGAAGCATGTAACAAGAAAGGAATTCCAAAGTTTAGCTGTTCAAGGAAAGAAACTATTAGAATAGAAAGCTTTCGGGCATTTAGGGACCTCAACAATGAAGGGGTGAGATCTTATTGCTAAGCGGGTTTGTCAGGGATATGTACGTTGAGGGGGCAGAAGTGCAATGATTTCATCAGAGCACATTCCATTAAAATATTTGTAAAACAGGCACAGAGATGCAATGTTCTAGCGATGGGAGAGAGGTTTGAGCTTAATAAACAAAGTGGGACCTATTAGATTGGAAACTTTTTTAGACCCTATCCAAGAGGGAGAGGCTTGTGGTAGATGCACCAGTCCCTATGTGGCAACAGTACTCTATGCATGGGCGAATGGTGGCTTATAGAGGTACAGGATACTCTCAGGTGTGAGTAGTCTTCTAGCTCAATAGAGGGAACCCATCTTTTTTGCAGCAATCTATGCAATGTCCTCAATGTATTTGTTCCAGTTCATATTGCCCGCAAATGTTAGGCCGAGGAGTTTGAAGGAAGAATTCTCAGGTAGGGTGTCATTTGTCATGAGTATAGGCAGTTAGAGAGGCGTCTTGTAATTGTTAAAGGAGAGCAACTTAGTCTTACTAGCATTAAATGTTACCATCCATTTTCTGCCCCATTTCAATACAGCCTGGATGTCATTTTCTAACAATTCTGCCATTGTCTTAGATTTATGTACATCTGTTCTTCCCTCATGCATGTTATAGAGCGTTCTATCATCAGCAAATATACCCATCTCGGACACAATATTATCAGGGAGGTCATTTATGAATATCAAGAATAATGGGGGTACAAGGATCGACCACTGAGGCACTCCCGTATTAATGTTATATTGCTTAGATGTACATCCATCAATGACAACCTGTATGCTTCTATTGTCTAAGAAGGATCTAATTATATTTAGTATACATTCAGTTGTACGATTTAATTTTAAATGCAGCCCTCCATGCTAGACGTTGTCAAAGGCCTTGGATATATCAAGGGCTACAGCTCTGGCTTCCCCCGCCTTATCCAGTACATGGTAAATGCGTTCAGAAATGACTGTTAAAATATTTGCAGTAGAACGACATTGCCTGAATCCATACTGTTTGTCAGAAAGGTTGGTTTTTGTGAGGTGGTGGACTAGTGTTGGATTAAGGTCTCAAAGATTTTAGCGAAGAGGGGGAGGAGACTAATAGAGTGATAATTGAGAGGTTCAGTCCTTTCATCAGAACTCTTGTACACTAGTACCACAGAGGCCATTTTCCAGCTGTTAGGAAAGCAAGATTCAGCAAGACATTTATTGTAGAGCTTGGAAAGTATGGGGGCTGGCTCAGCTGAGCATTTCTTAGTGAGTATAGCAGGGATGAGATCAGGCCCACACACCTTTGAGATGTCTAAGTTTTTTATATCACAGACTTGAGAAGGGGTGATTTTTACATCATTTAGTGTGGCTTAGGTTCACGTAGAGAAATTTGGGAGGGAGTTGTTATTTGGCTCTAAGGTGGAGTTGGAGGCAAATCACCGGACAAGCAGTTCTGCCTTCTCCATTGCTGTTTGTGCTCAGTGCAGGAATTACTAATTGCCCTTTATTCACTACACTATTATAGATTTTCCAGAAATCACGAGTTCCTATCTTTTGCGATTCTATGCGTCCCCTGATTATTTCAGCAAGCTTTCTTTTGGATGTTGCTATTTCATTCTTACAATGATTTCTAGCATCTATGAATTTTTGCCTATTTTTATTTGACTTATGACGTACAAACTGGCGGAATGCATGCTGTCTTTGTGCAATGGCAGCTGCAGTGGGGTTTGCTATAATACTTCTATGTGGAAACATGTGCTTCAGTACCCGCTTTGCACCATTCAGTTGTCTCATTGACACACTGTTCAGCAGGAAGAGAAGATATCGGTCCATGGGCATCTCTAATGTGTTCTCTAATGACTTCTTAGCCAGCCCTGTTGTAGTACCTTGTTGTTTTGAGCAATGGCTCCTCACTTTGGGGTTGGAATTTAAGTGTGATTTCAACTGATACCACTAGTTGATCTGCATTTCCAAATGGACTGTGGGCATTAGTCACACAATCCTTGAGTACTGTGATGACTAAAGGGCTAGAAGTGAAGCCTGCATCAAAAAGGAAAAAATATTATTTGTATTTTACAATCAGAACTTATGCGTGGAGACAATGCTGAGATGACATTTCTAGCCATTGACTATTTGAGATCATGTGTAACAACAAGGGACTGTGGGGAGTTAAGCAGTGAGATGTCTGTTTGCATTACGTCAAAAGGACACAAGTGCTACTGAATTCATGAGAACACATTCTATTAAAGTTCTTGTAAAAAAAATGAAGGGGTGCAACATTGTGGCGAGGGGACAGAGGTTGGCTTTTGGCCAATAGTGTGGGATCTATTATATTTGAGACTTTTTTGGGAGCCTGTCTAAGAGTTAAGAGACTAGTGGTATGTACATCAGCCCAGATATGGTAACAATACTCCACATATGGACGAATTGTTTTGTAAAAATATAGGATAGTCTCCGGTGTGAGTAATTTTCTAGCACGGCAGATGGAGCCCACCTTATTTGCAGCAGCCTCTGCAATGTCCTCAGTGTATTTGTTCCAAAACATTGTTCAGGCCGACGATGGGCTCTCTGGTAGGATGTTATTTGTCATGGCAATCCGTGGTTGAGAAAGTTTATTTAAATACTAAATTAGGCTTAAACTTTTGGCACTTTAAAAAATAAATTTGGATTTTATTTCAGGACAAGAAATTCAGTTTTAAGATTAATAATAAATTTCATCCCAAGTGCAGGCAAAAACTAAGTGAAATCTCTCTCTCTCTCTCTCTCTCTCTCTCTCTCTCTCTCTCTCTGGTTTGTAAATTACTAAATAAAGTTGGTTTTTAAACTAAGTTACGGAAGCTACATATGCAGAGAGTTTAAGAGAACCTTACAGGCGTCTCTATTTACTTGCTTCTTCTTCTTTTGGTTTTTAAGGAGCACTCTGGATTAGGAACAAAACTATAGGTTTAGGAATTTTTGTATTATTCAGAAGACAAAAACAAAAAGTTTTAAATCTCTTTATAATTTTAACCACGCCTTAATCTTTTTTTTTTTTTTTTTTAATTTAATTTTCATCCCAAACAAGGCACAGTGCCACTTTGAAGTAGGGGGCTACTATCGGGGACATAAGTTGCAGGGATATTATGAAGGGAGATGAGCAGCAAGATGTCTGTTCACATTACACTTGAACTTCTGCATGTCAGTACAGTTGGGAAAGCAGAATCCTGGAAGGGAGTTCCAAAGTCTAGCACTTCTGGGAAGAAACTATTGGAGTAGAAGGCCTTCTTACACATAGGGATCTCTACTGTGAAGGGGTGGGATTTGGCTGCTTGTCGAGTTTGTCAGGGGTATTCATGTCGAGGGGATACAAGTGCTTGTAGTTCGTCAGAGCATTCACCATTAAAGTACTTGTAGAACAGGCAGAGGGATGGAGCATTTCATTGATGGGAAAGAGGCTGAAGCCTAGATGACAGTTCAGGACTTATCAGGTTGGCGAGTCTCTTTTGAACCCTGTCCAGGAGTGAGAGACAAGTAGTCTCTGCCTTTAAAATAGAAAGTATTAAGAAAAAAACAAAAGTAATTTATTTTATTGCATTATTTTATTCCTTTTCTATATTCTGCGCTATCTACTCGCTTGAAACTCTATTTTCCCCGATCTGTCTCACATGCCATCTTGTTTGTAATATATTAATAGTTAGCAATATATGTATAGATACCATAGAAAATTGGAAAGACGCATCTCTTTTCTAGCACTCATCACCTTCGGAAAATGAGTTTGTATATTTTAAATTATTAATACGGAAATCGAAAATTATACCGTTTCAATTAAATAAAAGAAGGAAGTATTAAAATCAAAGCCCACATTTTACTCTTAAGGCATATCCTCCTTCCCTTCCTCCCTCTTACTGCTCTCAAATAAATGCTAATCTTTGCACCCCAATTTATTCCACGTGGAGACACTGATCTTTTAGCTGACTAACATGGATCTCTCGAAGAACACCAAGTTAAGTGCATCTATCTATCTATCTATCTATCTATCTATCTATCCGTCTTGTGTGTAGCCTCTCTATGTAGATCTAGTCCCACCATTTCTTTTGTTTCTTTGCTTTATATTCTCTTACATATTCAAGTAATCAATATTCTATTCATTCGTTTTAATACAAATTAGTTGCTAGAGCAGATAGGTTTTCTCACAGTACTTGAAAGATACAATTTCTTGTAGATGTTAGAGGGGAACCTATCACCAATCCTCCGCTTATTTATGAAGAATAGAGAAAAACTTTAAAGTAAGATACTCAATATCTTCATCCGGGCGGGGGTGCAGAAATACCTGGTGTAGAAACCAGGCGCATAGTTACCTCTCTCGGTGTGATGGACCCATAGATCATGTCAGATCATCCATCTAAGAGAAAGAAAACTCTGATAATAAAACTGGGGGAGAGAGGCTTCCTCAGTCATGGACGACAACCTTCCTAGAGCTGATGACCAAACAAATTCCCGGTTTGCAAACCTAACTTGCTTAAGGACTAGATAGGCTCTGCCTATTGCTGGCTTTCACACTCCTTTTTTATCTATTAGCCAGGCGCAGAGGTACAATACCAGGGACTCATCTGAGCCACCCTGTGCTTGGCCTCGTTTCCTGACTAGGGCATTGAACGCCATTCCTCTATTCCCTATTTTAACTTTTTTCTCTTAGAAACTGAGCAAATTGGGTTTGCTTGCATGCCACTTGCGCTCTCAACTTGTTTGAGTCGATCTTGTTTGAGAGGTTGAGGGTACCTGATTGACAGTTTATCTGGCTGCTGTTTCTGACTGACAGTACAGGGGCCCTAACTCTTTGGTAGCGCTTAGAGCAGCTGCTCTATCATCAGTTGTATAATATCAGGATAGTTGTAGTGCCATGTCGCAGATAGAAAGGGATTCTGCTGCTATCTCTGGTGAGCTTTCACGAGGCCACAACTTTCTAGAGAGGACTCGGCTAATGGACCACTGTGTGTGTATATTTAGCATCAAAACTGGCCCCCTTTTCTCAATACTCTTCTCCTAACCTGACATTAAACAAACACGTAATGAAATGACAACCCAAACAAATATCACGATAAAACCAGACAACCACCCAAACAAAACCAATTCATCTTCACCCTTGAGGCTCGCTTTCACAAATATCCATAGGCTTAAACGTAATCTAGATGATGTAGAGTCTTACCTTTTAGTAAACTCCCCAGATATTTTAGCATGAAGTGAAACAAACTTACACTCATCAATCCCCTCTAACTAGTTTAACATGACAGGATACCTCCGACTTTGAAGTAAGAACTCTGATAGATATATGCACGGGCTTGGAGAATATATCCGTAACACCCTCCTTTTAACTAGAGAGAAAAATCTTGAATCGGATGACCAGGCTTTTATGTGCTTTCGACTAACATTTCATCATTGTGTTAGTTACTTATGTTTTCTCTACCATTCTCCCTCAAGCCAGGATTGTACTCTAATCGATCATGTCTCTGATAGTATAGATGCAGCACTCTCTTTAGACAGTAACGCCCAAATACATGTGTTTGGTGAGTTTAATGTCCACCATAAAAATTGGCTTGGTCTCTCAGGTTAAACAGATGCAGCTGGACGCTCTACTTATAGCCCATTTCCTCACACATACAGTAATGTTCCCAACCTGCCTACCAGATCGTGAACCTCAGTAGGCTTCAGTTCTAGACCTATTTCTCACCACAGTACATGAGGATTGTGTGACTAATGCCCACAGTCCACTTAGAAACCATTATTATTATGATATTCATACACGACCTTCCTGATAATATTGTGTTCAATAGTGGTATCAGCTGAAATCACATTTAAATCTCAACCTAAAGGTTAGGAACCATTGCTCAAAACAACAAGGTACTACAACAGGGCTGTCTGGGAAGCCATTAGAGAACACATTTGAGATGTCCCATGGACTGATATCTCCTCTCTTCCGGCTGAACAGTGTGCCAATGAGACAACTGAATGGCGCAAAGTGGGCATTGAAGCACAAGTTTCCACATGGAAGTATTATAGCAAGCCCCACTCAATCCCATGGTTTACTGCAGATTGTGCAGCTGCCATTGCACAAAGACAGCATGCATTCTGTCAGGTTGTACGTCATAAGTCAAATACAAATAGGCAAAAATTCATAGATGCTAGAAATCATTGTAAGAGTGAAATAGCAACAGCCAAAAGAAAGCATGCTGAAATAATCAGGGAACGCATTGAATCGCAAAAGATAGGAACTCGTGATTTCTGGAAAATCTATTATAGTGTAGTGAATAAAGGGCAATCAGTAATTCCTGCACTGAGCACAAACCAGAAGGTTGCATGCACGGCAATGGAGAAGGCGGAGCTGCTTGTCTGGTGATTCGCCTCCAACTCCACCTTAGAGTCAACAAACAACTCCCTCCCAAATTTCCCTATGCAGTTTGAAGCTACACTAGATGATGTAAAAATCACCTCTTCTCATGTTCGCGATATCATAAAAAACTTAGACACACGCAAAGGCGTGTGAGCCTGATCTCATCCCCGCTATACTAATTAAGAAACGTTCAGCTGAGCTAGCCTCTATACTTTCCAAGCTCTACAATAAATGCCTTGCTGAATCTTGCTTCCCTAATAGCTGGAAGATGGCCTTTGTGGTATCAGTGTACAAGAATTCTGGTGAAAGAACAGATCCTCTCAATTATCGCCCAATTAGTCTCCTCCTCCTTTCTGCTAAAATCTTTGAGACGTTAATTAATCAAACACTAGTTCATCACTTTTCAAAAGCAAATCTTCTTTCTTACAAACAGTATGGATTCAGGCAATGTCGTTCTACTGCAGATATTTTAACAGTCATTTCTGAACGCATTTACCATGTACTGGATAAGGTGGGGGAAGCCAGAGCTGTAGCCCTTGATATATCCAAGGCCTTTGACAACGTCTAGCATGGAGGGCTGCATTTAAAATTAAATCGTACAACTGAATGTATACTAAATATAATTAGATCCTTCTTAGACAATAGAAGCATACAGGTTGTCATTAATGGATGTACACCCAAGAAGCATAACATTAATGCAAGAGTACTTAAGGAGTCAATCTATGGACCATTATTATTCCTGATATTCATAAACGACCTCCCTGATAATATTGTGTCCGAGATGGGTATATTTGCTGATGCTACAACGCTCTGTAATATGCATGATGGAAGGACAGACGTACATGAATCTAAGACGATGGCGGAATCGTTAGAAAATTACCTCCAGACTATAGTGGAATGGGGCCGCAAATGGTGGGTAACATCTAAGCTAGTAAGACTAAGCTGCTCTCCTTTAACAATTACAAGACGCCTCTCTAACCGCCTATATCCATGACAAATAACACCCTACCTGAGAATTCTACCTTCAAACTCCTCGGCCTAACATTTGAGGGCAATATGAACTGGAACAAATACATAGAGGACATTGCAAAGGCTGCTGCAAAGAAGGTGGGTTCTCGTCTATTGAACTAGAAGACTACTCACACCTGAGAGTATCCTGTACCTCTACAAGGCTGAGAGTATCCTGTACCTCTACAAGGCCACCATTCACCCATGCATGGAGTATTGTTGCCACATCTGGGCTGGTGCATCTACCACTTGTCTCTCCCTCTTAGATAAAGTCCAAAAAAGAGTTGTCAATCTAATCGGTCCCACTTTATCAACTAAGCTCCAGTCTCTGCCTCATCGGTGCAATATTGCATCACTGTGCCTGTTTTACAAATATTTTAATGGTATGTCTTCTGATGAACTCATTGCACTTGTACCCCCTCGACGTACATATCCCTGACAAACCCACTTAGCAATAAGATCTCACACCTTCACTGTTGATGTCCCTAAATGCCCAAAAGCTTTCTATTCTAATAGTTTTTTCCCTTGAACAGCTAGACTTTGGAATTCCCTTCCTGCTGCCGGTTGCTCTGGTTGTACTGATATGCAGAAGTTATAATGTAACATAAATAAATATCTTGTTAATCTTTCCTAGACATGGCCCCAAATAGTAGCCCCTTACGTCTAAGTGGCGATATGCTTTGTAAGGGGTGAACATAAGTAAAAAAAAAAAAAAAAAAAGAAGACAATTCTCATTTTGGTTAATCCTCGCCTCCCTAATTTTGTCATTTAGTCTTCACATTCCTTAAACGATTTATATGACAAAAGGGGGGGGGGGGATCAGAATTGCTGTTTCTTTTTAGTTAGAATCTATCCATCTAACACTTATCGCTAGCTAGTTTTTGACCTTGAATTCTTTTCATTCCTTACATCAGGTGGCTTCATGCCTTGTCTGGAGCAATTTCGGTACTTGTTCAAAGACATGCGACAGATCGATTTTTTAATATGTCCTTTTAATCAAAAACAATATTACTTAATTGCCATGTTGAAAATAGTAATATATCAAAATATTATGAAAATTCATCGAGTAGAAAGTTATAGTTAAAAGTAATTGTTATTAGGGGAAAATGCATTTTCACAGACGTTTCTGAGTAGACTGTAAAGATTGAAGAAAAAGGGGGCATAACTCAGAAAGCATATTTTAGATTACATCGTAATGGTGGCCAACATGTTTAGCCGATATCGATTAACTTCTTTTTTTTTTACTAAAAATACAATAGCAGTTGTTCTATTTGATAAATTTTCGTAATTTTGGATATATTACTATTTTCGACATGACAAGTAAGTAATATAGCTTTTACTTAAAAGGACATATAAAAATCGATCTGTTGCCTATCTCTGTACAAGCACTTTCTATTAAAAAAAATAAATAAAACATAAAATAATTTCAAAAATAAATATTCAGTGAATATTATTCACAAAATTTGAAAAGACCCTGAATAAAGTGGAGTGGAGAGTTACATCGACCGAAAAGTACGGGTTCAAATAATTCAGACAATACAAACACATCTATATAGTCTCTTCGGAACGAAGGAAGTAACAGGTAATAACCCCCTCATCCGAAAAAAGAAGGTAACACTTGGGAGAATAGCTGCAAGCTGCACTGCACTATTGCATCATCAGGGACTGAACAGATAGTACACTTTGATCTGAGCCAAAAGGCAGACACAAAAACTCCTCACTTATGCTCGGACATGTTCTTAAAAGCCTATATCAGAGTAAATTATAGCTATGTTCGACTCCAGTAAATTATTCTCCCAGGTATTACTTTCTCCTTTTGATGTGGGGAGGGTTGTTGCCGGTCGTTTGAGTGCGATGCAGTATGCAGCAGCACCCCAATCAGGGAATGCGGACGGGTTTAATCGATGTAACTTTCGCAACGATCCCGACTGTAGCCCTTTTTAGGAGAAGCTGGGTTACCTAACGTTAAACTAATCTCAGCCTTGTTATAGTGAGCGACAGGTAATTTAACAGATACTACATTGTGATCATTTTTTTTTTTTTTTTTTTTTTTTTTTAAGGCAGGAAACCCTCCGATTCACGTCAAAGCAAATTTTATAAAAGGTGATATTTCTCCATCGGAATATTATTAAAATAGATCGAGATTGGCACAAAATATTTATAAATATTTGAATGACGTTTTTTTTTTTTTTTTTTTTTTCGTAGAAATGTAAATAAAACGGTTCCAAGAAAATGGTAATCGCACGCCAATTTTTTTTTTTTTTTTTAATCCCATGAAGGGCATTATGAGCGCAGTCATCAATATTTCCGTTACAAGTGGTGACGGAGTGTCTTTCTTTTAACCCTAACGCGTCATTTTTTCCAAGTATTTATATACATTAAAGTCTGTTTCTCTGCCTTTTCTTTTCCTAGTAACCTCTACTTACACTTCTAGATATACAAACAAGAAGAGAAGAAGATCTTGCTAAGGAAAGAGGAAGAGGTTGCCTAAGAAAGCAGACTCCCGGATTGCGTGGTGGCCTTCACGCGAAATCTGAAGGTCAGCAATAAATATTCTCCGTCTCCTTCATTCAGCTGCAGCATGGCGGCGACGAACGTGCTCGTAAGTGCTTTCGGGGAGCCTTATTTCCCCGTATTTTCCCCATATTTTAATTTAACTACATCTACTATTATCTTTCTCGGCGATTAGATTAATCTCGGTAGAGTTTAGTCTTTTATTTTTACTTCTATTTATCATCTGATATGGTTGTCATGCATATCTTTTGCTCCAAGACCATAGCAGTCGTTTTTTTTCTTTTCTTTTTGTTTAGATTAATTTTTCACATTTGTAATCTAATAAATAATTATTTATTAATCTCTGTTTTTTAAACGGTCTATTTAAAGTTCGAAATGGTTGATATTTTGGTTGTTTATTTTAAATAATTATTATTAAAAAAGAATATGACTGCCGCTCCTTCGCATTCACCTTGTGTTAAACTATAAACTTTTTTAATGACTTTTAGTAGATTTTTTTTTTTTTTATTATTATTATTAAAAAAATGATCGATTTTTATTTTTACTTTTAGGGAGGACGAACAAATTTTTCGGGGAACTGGTCCATGGGCATGATAAAAGCTGAATGTGAAGCTCACAAGGTGGGTTTTATATGGAAATAGTTTCTTAAAAAAAAAAAAAAAAAGATTGTCATTCTCTCTCTCTGACCATTTCTACGTGACTAAAACATATATTTTTTTTTACACTATTAACCGGTTGTTCTTTTTTAATTATTTATCGAAAAAATAAATAAATACAATTAGCGTAAAATAAAACGAAAATTTTGAAGTCTTATTTAAAAAAAAAAAAAATGAATTTTTAAATCCGCCAGAATACATTTCGCTGTCTGTGTAAACAAGTCTGCTATTTTGATCTTTTTATTAAATAGCTGAAAATAAATAAATAAATAAATAAATAAAAATGATTGATTACTTTGTAACCGTTTGAAATTAAAAACAACGAAATTGGATACGTCTAAACTTTCGAAAAAAAACAAACAAAAAAACAAACAAACAAAACAAAAGGTACTCAGTCATGCAGAGAGTGATCAGTGCTAAAATAATATTATTTTAAAAGCCATTCTTAACATGGGGAGGGTGTTTTGTACCTACAATTGAATAAAAAAAACATAAAACTTTAATTAAACGTGGAAATACGATTTAAACAATAGCGCGGATCCGGATCACTCTCTGCATTAGCACCAAACAAAACAATATTTGGCATTAAATTTCGGTATTTTTGCAGAATACGGATCGTGCCGAAACAGTAAACACTTACTTAGAAACGCATTTTTAATATGGAGAGAAGGGCGCTGTTTTAACTATTCTGTACTTTCATGTAACAATTCAATTAAAAAAGAATACCATAAGAATTAAATTAACGTATAGATTCGATATTAAAAAAAAAACCTGAGTGTGTGTGTGTGTGTATATATATATATAAAAGTGAAAGTGTGTGTTTGTCTGTCTGTGTACATTTCTCTACGCAATAACTCTGTCAATTTTCAGTCTACAAACTCGAAATTTGATACAGGGTATTGAGATTTGGGAAAATCTTTGTAATCCGTTTTCGGCCAGAAATTTGGCTGTTAAGGGGTCAAAGTTCAACGATTTGATCTTTCAGAACTCTACCAAACTCCTCCGACAATTTTCGGTCTAAACACTTGAAATTTTAGGTATAGGTTCCTTGGACATGGATCTAACTTAATAACTTGATTTGAGCCCAAAACAATAAATGTGAAGGGGGCCATAATAGGGGTCAAAGTTTAAAAAAAATTTGACCACTTCGCTTGGTGTATCAGAATTTTGGGGCAATTTTTGACACCTCTTACAGTAACACGAAACTGCGAATAAAATATAAAAAAAAAACTCGTAATTTATCTTTTAAAAGTGGGTTGTTTATTTTCTTCATGGAATATACTTCCAAAATAAACTATTAAAGTTGTTTAAAAAATAATAGAAATATTTTTTAATTTTTAAAAAACAGTGTTTACAAAGTGCCGGTGCGCCTTCATGCAGCCATTTAAAAAAAAAATTTTTACGCGATGAAATCAATTGAATTTTACGAGTTAAATATTTTTCAATTTTTAAACTTTGAAAATCTATCAAAATTTTTCTATTGGTGAAATTTTTATGATATTTTCAGGGTCAGTGTGAAATGTTATGCTTTTTCCAATAAACTGAATATAATATTTTAGACAAACGGTTTTTTTTTAATTCACCCCCCCCCATTTTGAAATGTCTATTAAAATTTTAATAATTAATTTCCGTATCAAAGTTTTATATATCACAAATTGAAGATAAAAGATCAATAAATAATATATTGTAAATTAAAACAACAAAAAAACTGTTTTTTTGTTGTTTTTTTTTTTAAGTCCAAAGTGTAAAATCTTTTTTTTTTTTTTTTTTTTTTTTTAAACCACGTTGATTTTTTTTTTTAATTGGAAGCCTATGTTCTGCTTATATTGTTCAGTAAGTAATGGACGCTGATGACAATTTTTTCTATTTCATTCAATGTTGTCTTCTTTTAGATATTAAAAAAAATGAATTTCACTCGATAAAGAAGAATGAAAATATAAGAAATCAAAAATTTATGTATTTCTGAGGAAAAAAAAAATTCCCTGAGTGTTTTTTTTTTTTTTTTTTTTTTTTTAAAGGCAAAAACTTATAAGTAAAATTTGACTATTTTTAAACTATGGGAACACATATTTCTTCAGGCACAAGGCTAGACGGCTAACGCGAACGTGTGGTTTTTACTGCCTTCTATCCATCCGTAGTTCTAAACAAGGACAAACGGCTACTTCCGATTTTCGATAAAGATGTAAAAATGCTTGCATAATCGGCGTTTAAAAAATTCTTTTATTTAAAAAATAAATGGAATTTAAAATATAAATATGGATAAATTCTGAACAATGAAGAGTGGAACTATATATTCAATAGCATTTTTTATAGGTAAGTGATTTTTTTCGAATTTATATCGATTTTTTTTTTTTTTTTATATAACCGAAGTAAGTAAAATTTTGTTGATTTTCTTTAAATCTTTTTTAAAGAAAACCGATCTAAAAAAAACAAACAAATATTGCATAATTTGCTGTTAAACCTGTTATTTTTTTAAATTTTGGTCTTTGCTCTTTTAATTGAAAAAAAAAATTAGGGTTTGAATTAGATGTTTCAAGTAGTTAGAAGCTTGTAAAGATAGGAGGTCGAATTATTCAATTTTTTATGCATTCTTAAGATCGGTTTCTGATACTACTACCGCTTCGCCGAATTACTCAGACAATTTCTGGTCTAAACATTTGAAATTTTACATAAAGGGTATTCAGAGATAGGGCAAGCTTTTTAATCGGTTTGGGTCAAAAATTTGAGTTACCAATATATAAATCTATGTATGTATGTTTGCATGTCTGCCTAAAACTTTCAACAGAGGCGACTGATTTTTACAAGATCAGTATCGTTTTGAAGTTCGACCCTTCAGACGACAAATATCGAAAAATTGGCTAAAAACAATATCTTCACTTTCAACTGGGCACTTTTCTACAAGGGGGTCGCTTTTTTTGCCAATATTTTCGAAAGTCATCCTCTCCTTTCGATTGTCTAGCCTTAATTAAAACCTACATCATTTCCGATTTGGCAGTGGTCGTAACAGCAAAGACGTCAGGTTTTTTTCCCAGTCTTTTCCTCCTTTGCGGTACGGGTTCGAACCTCTGCCTTCCTACTACCACTTTTTTTTTTGCTCAACATACACCTCCAAACACCCGAGCAATGCTCGGCACCCATGCTAGTGTGTGTGTGTGTGTGTGTGTGTGTGTGTGTATATATATATATGTATATGTATATATATATATATATATATATATATACACACACACTTTCCGATTAGGTATTCAAGAGTGATAACTTATAAATTTAACAAAGTTAAGAGTGCTCAATAAAAGTAGAGCAAGATATATTTTTATTAACAGAAACAAATTTACATAGTCGTGTGAAAACTAGGAGTCCTCTTCAGCCGACTTATTGGTTTCTTTGTGTGTGTAATATATATAGCTTATCAGAATGCGATGAAGAGAAATCAAATAAAGTGCTCGGTCGCGAATGTGAGAGCTAAAATACAAATATTTACTTAAAAACCATACGTACATATTCCAAATACAGACCAGCGGTTTCATCGTATTGACCCAGCCAATATATATACATATACACGTACACATGAGGTGCCTCTAATAAGTTTCCATGGGTGCTACCAGATCAGGCTGTCTGAAGATATTGGCTTCCTGAGACGAAATGCACCTAACATTGATGCGTTTTGTTTTTCTACTTCCTTTTTCAAAACTTAATTATGTTCTGCGAAACCAAAAACAAAAACAACTCACCTTTCCCCCCTTTTCCATCTTCCCATTTCCCTTTTCTCTTTCTATCTCCCCAACTTTCTGACTGGTTTCCTAACTTAAAATGTACCAAACATTAATGCTGTAACCCTTTTCCCTCTCCCATTGCAAAATTCATTCATGTTCTGCAGGACAGAGAACAAAAACAATAAAATTCACTAAAAAACAACCAAACCAAACACAACAAACTAGCGATTGAAGATACAAAGAGCTTGAAGAATAAAAACCTTCTACAAAATAACTGAATGCAACATAAATACTATTTCCAAAATAACTGGATTTGGCATTAAATAACCCGAAAAGTGTTGATATGCCATAAAACAACCAAACCAATAAATTTCCAGACTTTTTTCATGTGGCACTTTTATTCATAGTACACACCTGAAACTCTCCTCCGGTTGCAATGCACTTGTACCGTTCCAACGTCTGGAAGGCTCGATGGAAGTTCTCTTGTGTGTGCATATCAATGACCCTCGTCTCTTTCATCTCCTCAATTGTCTCATAACGACGGCCTCTAAGGTTTTCCTTGGGCTTAGGGAAAAAGTCACAGTGACCAAGGTTTGGACTATAGAGAGGGCTAGGAACTGTCTTGATGCCATCTTGGTCAAATCGTCTGTGACAAGGATGGAATTGTGGACATGAATTTGTGAAAATCTTCCGCATCTTCAGTTCCTCACGAATAATTGTATGACAGTTCCCACACTGACATCAAACTGTGCACTCATTGTCTCTATAGATGCACGACTGTCCTTATCCATGAAATTCTTTATTTGGCCAATCAACTTCTAACTTCCTTACTCCTCCTATATCTCCTCATCCCTCACAGACTCCCTGCCTTCCTTGCATCTTTTATACCATTCGACTGCTGCTTAATTCATGCAAGATGATACAAAAGCAGTCTTAAGTATTCCATACGTTTCTGTGGTATTTTTTCCAAGTTTAAAACAGAATTTTATTGCATATCATTCTTCTAAAATGTCCTCACATCTGGATTGCATTTTTGAAATTCAGCTGTGACAATCTGGCTTAAGTAGGTTGCATTCCAATTCCTGCTGTAGCTGTTCATTTAAACCTGGAATCATAAATATTGGTCAGTCATCTCATAAGATTATAGTAATAAGTAACATACTGAATTTCCAAGAGTCTATGACAATTTTAAATGCCTGTACAAAAGTCTGGAAACTTATTTAAGATACCTTGTATATATATATATGTATATACAGACACACACACGGACACATATAATGACATAATCACATTGACAAACCGATTCTCACCAGATCATTAAAGTTAAGCAATGATGAGCCTGGTCAGTACCAGGTGGGTGACCATTTGGGGATGCTACATGCTGTATGTACCATATCGGTACGTAGAAATTTTCAGATCATTGGGATAGATGCACCTTCGGTCTTCGTTAAAACATGCATCTAAAAGTAAAATCTTGAGGCTTGCTGTCTGCTCTGTCTTATGGCAGCTATTGAACCGACTGAGATTAGCAGTTGTACCAAAACAGTGTGGTTGGTCCTGCAGAAAACCTTCACCATTATAAACAAATCACCTGTGGATTTTGGTCCTGGATATGACCTAAAACTATATCCGATGGTGAGGCCCCAGCTTGCGGGCCTTGGGGAGTGTGGAGCCACCGTTTAATTGCCATTGCTCCCAGGTCCATTCTGACCCGGAGTGGTAGTACCTGTTAGGGTCCCAACTATGGGTTAAATAGAATCAGACTTAAAAAACAAATATACTCCATTAAAAAATCGTTTCTCAAAATCACTAGATTCGGCATTAAATAACCTGAAAAGGGTTGATATGCCGTAAAACAAAAATAACCAACCTGTGGATTTCCAAACAAATTACTTTTTGTAGTGAAACTTGTACATCGAAATCGATGGGAGTATCATCATCGTCATATATATATTAGAGTTTGGACGATTAATCGGAATCAGAAAAAAAGCAGACCTTTTGGAGTATTGGAATAAATAAAAAAAATTGTGCCTATTTTCCAAAGGCAAAAACGGTTCTTTAATTATATTTTTATTTTGTTTAATACTATGAACAATTATCTTCTCACCTATTTTTGCTCGAAGACAGTGTCAAAAAAAATTAACGAGGTGCTAGTGCACTTATGATCCGTGCTATTTTTTAAATCGTATTTCCAAGTTTAATTAAAGTTTTATGATATGTTTTTTATTCAATTGTAAGGTTAAAGTATAGAATAGGTACAAAACACCCTCCCCATCTTAAGAATGGCTTTTTTAAATAATGTTATTATTTCAGCATGGATCAATAAGTGCACTAGTACCAACAACAATTAAAACGAAGTATACCTCTAAAATTCAATACAAATTTTATTCATTCTTCATTGCAAAAAAAAGGAAATGCCTAATTTGTCTCTGTATAGAGCTGGTAACACGTTGAAAGATAATAGTCTTTTATCTTCATCAGGAACTGGAATATGGGTTCTGCACTGTTCGAAGATCGGATTAATTACAGCCGTTTGAAGGAGTTGGTATGATGCCTTCTGATGAAAGATTCAATTCTCAACTAGAGGTGACATCACAGAAGTTCATAAAGAATGTTGAATTGAATGAAACGTCATAAAAGGTCAATAATTCTGACCTTAAAAAGTCTCTGTGAGACAGTTAATAATAACTTGACCTAATCATTTAGGCCCTAAATAAAGTCTCAAGAAGACGAAGGGTAGAAACACCCAATTGCCTCCGATACAGAGAGAGAGTTGAGTTCCATCTTTCTTCTATAACTGCTTGTCTGGAACTAAAAGGAAAAAGTATTCAAAAACCTGCCAAGCCCAACGCTCAGCAGTTAAACTCTCGACCAATCTGATTGAAAGACAGTGGATGGCCAATCAGTCAATGACCATCCCTCTTGAAGAAGCCCGCATAAATCGGGCGAAACGTTGAGTATCCAGGTCCTTCCACCTCCATTTTATTTCATATCATCGGATTTAATCCAGCTCAACAATCATATATATATATATATATATATCTATATATATTATTTATGGAACGATTCCGATACACTTACCAAGTCAATGACCATCCCTCTTGAAGAAGCCCGCATAAATCGGGCGAAACGTTGAGTATCCAGGTCCTTCCACCTCCATTTTATTTCATATATATATATATATATATATATAATTTACGGTGAAACTAGTATTAAGTCATTGATATTGATTATTTTAATTCAGAATAATATTTAATCATCAAAATCTATCAAGTTTTAACTAATTTTATGTCTCTATTGGGATGTTCATTGTTTAATTCTTATTCTAATCACGTCATTTATTTCGAGTGAACTGGTCATTACCCCCCAACAACTTATTTTTACTTAAAAGACCTTTTTAACTAGAAAATTATGAACTTCAGTTATCCTACTCCTTAGCTAGCTTTGTCCCCGACTTGTAGCGATAACTTTAGCTTTTCTTTTCTTTTTTTTTTTTTTTTTTTGCGTCCAAATTTTAAGTTTCTATTTCGGAGTTTCGCATGTATAATGAAACTTTCTATAACTTAAGTGTTTCTGATGTTATTTATTTTAATTTTCTTTTAACTCTGACCTGCTCAAATAGAAATAAATTGTTTGTAAACAAACCTAGTTATTTATAAATAATTTAGGTAGCTAAAATAGGAATTATATTTTTTGATGAATATACTTTCATAGGTAAATAATTGCTTATAAGATATAAGTGTTTCTAATGAAAAATATCCCAAGTTTCTCTTTTAATGTCGTGGCTAAATTATGGGCTGCCATGTATTTTCGTTTTCGTTTTGATTTGGAAAAAATTATAAAATATAATTTTATAAAAAAAATGACATTTTTCGGAAACCAAGCAAAAATGCTAATTGTCAACAATAAAATTACAAACATAAATATTGGTCGTTTGTGTGTTTTGTTAATGTTAAGATATGATTTAAAAAAAAAAAAAATATGGTAACTCTAATAATTATTAATTCTACTAATACTCCTGGCAGGGAGTTCTCTTCCAGTCCACTGCAAGAACTTAGACACCAAGCGGAAAGTGGGATTGAGAAGTCAGTGCCTCCAAGGAGGAAACACTCTGATCTGCAAAAAGTGCCATCGGTATTACCAGTGAGGGCGCCTAAGGCGACTAGCAATGAACGAACTCCTTCTCAAAGAGAGAAGGCAAAGCCTGGGAGTGTGGACCTCCTAGAACTGCACAGAACTAAACTTCCACTACAAAATCAACAGGGACCGAATCTTTACAGGAATGCTATAATCTCTTGATTTTGGAGATCCAGGATAAAAATCTCTAGAGATGCTAGTTCTTGTGTCTAATGATACAATAGTGACGAAAGAATATGGACGGGGCCTATTAGTAGCACAAATAAACTAAATGAAAATAACTAATACTTAAACTTTTGGCTATGATGAACTTTAATTCTCGCCCTCAAAATTAGTTTTGTACTGAGATTCATATTTAACAAAAAAAAAAAATCTCGGAATTAACTGAAAAGCACTTGACGAGTTGAAAGTCTTGAGAAAAAGAAAAGTAAAAAAAGTAGACAACACTAAATACACCAAGGGTTATGTTAAAGTTAAGAAAAACATTCTAGCCTATCAAAAAATGTTGGAAAAAAAAAAGAAAAAAAGGTGCTTGTACTCTTTTGCCACCGCTATTTTTAAATAGTTTTTTCAGATTCTTCACGATATCTTTTTTTTTATTATTATTAAAGTGTCAGGTGGAAGCACAGAATAGTTACAAAACACTCTCCCCCTCCTTATGTTATGAATGGCTTTCAAAATAACGTTATTTCAGCACGGTGGCAAAAGTGCACAAGTACCAAAAAAAAAAAAAAAAAAAAAAAAAACTTCAAAAGGTGTTTTTCAAATCGTAAATTGCTGCGGTCATTTCTGAGACTGACTAAAGATTCTCCGTCAATACCCTGGACTGGCTTTATAAGTACTCTGGATACCCATTCCATACATTCGTAAATTGATGGCTAGAATTAAAGCTGCAAGTCAAACATTCAAGTATTATGGTTCATGCGTATTACTGTTCTCAAACTAGAGACGAGCGAAAAGGATCTGTTCTCGTCTGAGGGATAATTGAACAGGTGCTACATTTTGATCATAAGAGATCGATTCCGCGTTTGATTTGATTTTAAACCATTGAGGATATTTAAAAATAGGGTAGAGCCCTATAAAGTAAATGTAGTATTTTGGTTACTGCTGATATGAAATTGAAAAAATGGGTGGTGAAAGAAATTGGGTATTGGTAATCTAGTTAAAATTATCACCCATTTTGGATGGCCTGCCTAATTTGTAAATATTTTTTAATGTTTTTTGAAAATAATTAAAAGTATATTATCTCCTCGATCATTAGATTAGTCTTACAAGACTGGGGAACTTTTAAATTTTTGTTCTATTCTGTGTCCGCCTTCAAAAAGATGGAGGTTGTATATTTTCCTTACATTAAAAAAAAAAAGAAACAAAACAAAAAAAGAACGGTCTCGTATCTAACTTTGTCCTCGTAGAGCGGCAAATGAATTGGGACATTCGTGTCGCCCCTTTTCATTGTGTAAGAAATGTTTGTAATTATGTAAGAAGTTATAAAATGGTTCGTTTTTGTGTCCCCCCCCCCGCTTCCAAAAAGTTCGACGTACTAAAACTAAAAATTAATATTTTGTAAAGAAAGAATACTTTTAAAATTATTTTTTTTATAAATAGTTTTATTTAAAATAAATAATTAAAAATAACAACTACTTAAATAATAACATTTAAACACTATTTGTCGTCCTTAACCTTTTCTCCTTGGAACGAGAAACCGGCAAGTTACCTTGACTTTTTTGTTAAACTGACAGACATAAGAAATGTCGAATATTTTTTCTTTTTCTATTTTTATTTCAATATTTTATTTTGTTTAGTAATTTTACTTAAAAAAAATAAATAAAATTTTGATATGACCTTGACTAAGTTTTGATTTTTTTTTTTTTAATTAAAAATTCATATTACTAAAAACGTAAGTAAATTAAACAAAAGCTGAATTTTTACGATGTTCCCCAGCGTATTATAAACATCCAACCTCCCCATGTTAAGAACGGCTTTCAGAATAAACACCCCCCCAACCCTGAAAGCCGTTCTTAACATGGGGGGTATTCCGGAAGCCGTTCTTAACATGGGTGGTTGGGAGTGTTTATACTACGCTGGGACAGATCATAAAAAAATGCCGCAAATATACCCGGTGTACCAAGTGCAAGAGAGATTCAAACAATTTTAATGTTTTGATTTCATAAAAAATATCTGTGAGATGAACAAATGAACGAATCTCTTAGTAACTGAGAGTTGTCTCCCTCAGCACAATGACAAATTGTAAAACAGCACCGGAATGGCGTTTTTAAACTGGCTTTAAAATGTTTAACAAATCCAAATATTGAAAGTTTTTTGTTTTGTTTTTATCCTTTTTAGATTAATTTAAAGCAATATTATCTTAATAATGATCTTATTTGATAAGAAAATAACTTAATTAAAAATAAAAATCCCGGGCAATGTTGTGTTTATAATAAATAAATAATTCACATCATTAGCAAAGTCTTTTTTCTATTTATTTTGGTACTTGTGCAGTTTATGCACCTTACTTCTTTTTTCTTTTTTTTTTTTTTTTAGATAAATTGAAATTTTACGGTATCTTTTGTTATTGTTAGGTGAGCGTACAGAATAGTTAACACAACTCGCTCTTTAAGTTAAGAATGGATTTTTAAATAGCGTTATTATTTCATAACAGTCCGTAAACTACAGAAGTATCTGTTATTTGGTTTATTTTTAATTCATTCATCGTCATGACCTCCAATAAGATGCCCTTACTAGTGTTAAGGTTGTCAAGTCAACTTGTTTTTGTGATATTTTCGTCGAGTAATTCAATCTTTTAACCACATTAATTTCTTTTTCTCTACTTTATCGATAAATTTAGTTAATTTTCTTGTCTTTTCCTTCTATTTATCATTTAACTAGTTGTACATACCCAACGTTGCCCGGAAGTTTTTTTTTTTTTTTTCACTTTATTTTTTGGCAGTTTATGGCATTCTTTCGTTTTTATTTATGTTTTTGGCAAGTTCAGTTATGTAAATTATTTAGAGTGGAATGAGTTTCGCCATTATTCCCAAGCAACTTTATTTTATTTTTTTTTATACTTAAATTCTGTAGTTTTAAAGCAATAACATTAAAAACACTAAATTATGACAAGTTTCATCGTACACGTAAAACGCCACGACGAAAACTAGTCCGATTTAAAGAAAAACAAAAACAAAAAAAAAACGTAACCGCCATTTTTATAAACAAATCGAAACGAGTTCCTAATTCTTTAGAAACGGTTTTAAAGGAGAAATGGTTAACTACAAAAACAAAGAACGTTCTTTTACCTCTTATATTTAAATAGAATCCCCTCTCCCAAGAAATGTACCCTGTCTTAAACTAGAAAATTATAAACAAGGCCTCGTTTCGACGTGTTTTCATTTCGGCGTTCACGTGTATAATAAAACTTGTTATAATTTACTGTTTTTAATGTTTTTATGGTGTTTAGAGTTGACTGTTCGATTTTTTTTTTTTTTAATATGTCGTTTTAAGCAGAAACAATATTACATACTTAATTGTTATATCGAAAATAATAATAGATCCAAAAATTATGAAAGTTCATAGAGTAAAAATATATAGTTAAAAGTAATTTTTAAGGAAAATCAGGTAAAATTGTATTTTTCTTAGCGATAGGCTTTATTTACTAAAAACAATAGCATTTATGAAAATTCATCGAGCAGAAGTTCTGCTCGATGAATTTTCATAATTTTTGGATATATTCCTATTTTCGACATGACAAGTTATATTGTCTTTGCTTAAAACGTCATATTTAAAAAAAATCGATCTGTCGACTCATCTTACCAAGCACTATTTTTATATTTATTTAATTTTGCAAAAATATGATTAAAATAAAAATAAGTTGTTTGTAGGTAATGACCATTCCCTCAAAATGAAAGGTAAGTAATGACCATTCCTGCAATGACCTAGTCCATATTGATTGCGGTGCAATAATGCTAGTTCTGTGCAGTTCTAGGTCCACCTTCCCAGGCATTGTTTTCTCTCTTTGAGAGAGGGTCAGTTTCTTGCTAATCGCCTGGGACGAACCTTATCGGTGAATGCTGACGGGACTGCCCGGGCACTCTTTGCAGGTCAGAGTGCCCCTGCTCGAGGGCGCTGACTTCTTGATCCCACTTTCCAACTCTGGTGTCACAGTTTTTGCAGAGGGAGAGAACTAACCCCCCCCCCCCCCCAGCCAGTTTAACCCTAAATAAATTCTGTGACTTAAATAGGAATCGATTTGTTTTTTTTATTTTTGCAATTTTGTTTTTGATTAAATACATTTTCCATTTTTTTAATTATAATATAGTTACAAATGTAAATTTTAATTTTTTTTTACAACATATATTTAAATTGTATGTTTGTTGATAAAATAACATATTTTTGAAGAATTAATGGTAACTTTTTTAGATTAGAGGCATAAAAATGGGGCGACCTCTATTTCGAACTTCTGCTGTAAAACTTTATTAAAATCGTTATTTTCATGCAGGCACTCGACTGAGCTCACTCTACTCCACCCCGTAAAGCATACAATAAAAACTCATCTAGCTACAACCACTGTCATTGGCCTTCGGGACAAGATAAAAGTGTAGTATCTGTTCTTCAGATGCTGCACTTCTACTTCTTGTTCTCTTTCGGTGGAGGAGAAATCCTTCACGACTGAGACAATTTTTATTTTTGTACCTTTTCTCCACGTTAAAAAACGACCCTGGTGTCTAACTCTGTCCCGTGGGGATGCATAGTAAATAGGTACAACCACTGTCATTAATTTCTTTCTTTCTCTCTCTCTCTCTAAAACTAAATGAAACTTCCATGGACAATGTTTTTTACCTAGAACAGCCCATTTGTAGAACGTAATACTACACGGCTGCTTCCCAGTTGACTATAACATGAACTTTTTCAAGTCCAGTATAAACAAAATCTTGCTGAGCCACATTATCAAATTCTGGCCAATCACCATCATCATTACCAATAATCACAGTGTAGTTTCACCGTCCACCTGACCGTCATTTTAACCGTTATCCTCGAATGGCTTTTTGGCCTTGGTAAATTGTGCCGCCTTAATAAAATAAAAAAAGAAGAAAAAAGTAGATTAATGTTTCTGAATTTTTTTAGGTGATGATTGATAATTTTGAATATTAACTTTGGATGTTACTTTCACAAAGTTTGAGGTGCATCTTTTCGAACTCTCAATTCTGTACGGAATTCAAACTGAATCCTTTATTTAATCTGTGGAGATAAATTGTCCTCATTCTATCAGCCATGACCTGATACATATGTCAAGTAATTTTTATTATATTCTTAATTATCAGAAGACTGTCATTTGGAATTGTTACTCAGTGCATTTTTGGTCGTTACCCCCCCCCCCCCCCCGACAAAGGTGTGATTGGGCTTTTACTCCTCTTTGTCCGTTCATTTGTTTGCACTTTTCTCTATAACCATGCTTTGGATTTTTAAAAAGTTTGACACAAGCATTCGCCCCCCCCCCTCCCCCCGGGGCCATTATGCCCCCAAATTGTTCATCCATGCATTTTTTTTCTCACTTTTCTCAATAACCAGGCCATGGATATTTTTTTAATTCTTGCACAAACATTAGTCATGGTGAAAGTAAATTTTTCACCCCGTATGCTTGACTTATTTTATTTATTTATTTATTTATTTTTTTAATGGAAATTGTTCCAGATAAGGCATGAAGCCAGTTGATGTAAGGAACTTTTAAAAAAATGTTATATAACAATTCAAAAAGATGGCCTGAATTAGATCGGAGGTTACATTGACTGAAACTCTTTCTATACAAAAAACATACTACCTTAGAGTCCACCATTCAAATTCATCGGCGTAACATTCACAGGTAACATGAACTGGAACAAATGAATAGAAGATACTACCAAGTCTGCAGGAAGGTGGGTTCCCTCTACCAGGTTAGAAAACTTCTCACACCTACCAATTTATTGTCAGGTTGACAAGGAAGTTCTTGCAGTTTTTAATTTTTAAATTCAGATGAACATATCTTGGCTCAAATAATAATCAAAATAAACGCCATCAGAATCAACACACTTTTGCCAATGCAAAAAAAGTGTATTTATGTCAGTAATGTAAAAGAATCTTGTGTTCTGGTGGTGGTGATGAAGTTGCTGAAGGTGTTTTTGATATCGCTTAGGTTTTTGAAGCATTTCTCACAAAGAAAGTTGTTGAGATGCTTGAAAAAGTGGTAGTCGATAGGTGAGAGGTCTGGAGATTGTGACAGATGAGGCAGTTTTGTAGCCCAATTTGTTCAACTTCTACAGGGTCAATTTAGCAATATGTGGTCGGGCATTGTTGTGGAAGAGAGTTGGGCTTTTTTTTGTTGCCTAATGCTGGTTGTTGTCAAAGTTTCTGATGCATTTCGTCTATTTATTGACAGTAGTTCTCTGCCATAATGGTTTTGCCTGCATTCAAAAACCTGTAATAGATGAGACCGATTGCAGATCACCAAACAGCATGACCTTCTTTTGGTGCAACTCTGGCTTCAAAAAGTGTCGTGGAGCTTTGTTGCCGTCTAACCACCAAACTGTGCATCGCTGGTGGTTGTAATAAACCCATTTTTCATTGCAAGTCACAACCTGGTCGACAAACGAGTTGTTCTTGTTGTGTAAAAGATGACACTACATAACGGCATTTCTTTCGATTGTCATTCAATTTGTGAGGCACCCATTTATCAAGTTTTTTTGTATTTCCAATCTCTCAAGTGGTTGGAAATCTTATGTGTTACGTCTAATTCAGAAGCAAGTTCTCAAACAGTTGTGCGTGGATTGGCTTCGACTGAAGCCCTTAATTGATTGTTAACATCCGATGGCCGACCACTACGCTCGTCATTTTCAAGACTCGTCACCGCCATGAAATTTTTTAAACCACCATTGTGCTGTGCGTTTGGTAGTGGTTACTGGGTCAAACACATCGTTGATGTCACAAACTATTTCACAACCTTTTGGCCTAACTTGAATCGAAATAAGAAAATTGTGCGAATTTGCTTTTAGTTAAATATCTCGATCAATTTGATCTACCTCTGATAACTAAATAAGCCCATAATACCATTTACCTTAAACCAAGCCAACCTAATTACTAAACCACTCTCAATAAAATATCTGCCTAAACTATGTATCTTCTAAATGTTCTTGTGGTACCATTATAATACACTGAATACCCCCCCCCTTTTTTTTCTTATTACTCAATATATGGATCTTGGGAGTTAACTAATCTTCTCCTCTAGCATATATTGGGCTAATACTTAACTACCTGAACATTTCCAACAATTAATTGTACTAAACCCAATATAAGTTAATGAATAAATCTCTCAAATGAATATATAGATTTGCTAGAACAAAAAAAAAAAAAAATTGCTAAAATTTATAAAGATAAATAAGGTTCTCAAAAACAGTATCGTATTTTATTTAGATAAGGCTACTTAACTAAAGGGATCACAAGTGATTTTAAATAGAATTTTGGAAATTTGGGAAACCTCTGCCAAATGGTCTAGATTGGGATTTCCTTTTATAAAAAAAAAAAAAATAATTAAAGCACACACACACACACATATATATATATATATATATATATATATATATATATATATATATATATATGTATGTGTGTGTGTGCTTTAATTATTTATATATATATATATATATATATATGTGTGTGTGTGTGTATGTCTATATGTTAACAAACTAAAAGTTAGAATAAATACTATCTGGTAAATTTCTTAAATAAATGTATAAATTATTAAAAAAAAAAAAAAAAAATGGAATTTAATTCAGCCCCTAAAAAAGTAGATTTAATCTTAAAAAAGTTGTCTTAAGATTCTAAACATAAAAAATTAAAAAGTTCCCCAAATTGGAGACAGTGATATAATATATAAAAAGATAGACCCTGACCCAAATTCAGTGAACTGCTTCTAATTAATAGATGTATCCCACTTCCACCATCTACCTAATTCAAATTGGTTGAAATATTGTTTTCTGACCTTCCCATACCCCTTCTCATTTATATTCATTTTATATCCCTTCCCTTTTCTTTTTTCTTTCATTCTTCTCTCTCTTACTGGCTACATGAACCCCCTCCTTCTAAAACTTTCCTCTTTCACACTCTTTCTCTCACTTTCTTTAATCTCCAAACATCATCCCCCACTCTGCTTTTCATAATGGAAAACAGTTATAAAACTTTCAACTTGATATCATAAGATATTTAAACCATGCTACAAGTTAAACATGGCAAAATATTTTCCCCTCTAAAATTATAAAAAGTTTTTTACTTACAGACACAGCTAGTAGCATAACACATAGCTTCTCTATATCTCATTCCCTATCACAGACGGTTACTTTTCCTACACGTTTCGCAGATCAGCAAGATCAACGTGCCTCACTTCTAGATCTATTTCTGACCACAGTTCACGATGATTGTGTAACGAATGCCCATAGTCCACTCAGAAAATGCTGATCACGCTGTGATAATGATAGAAATCGCCCCAAATTCACGACTCAAAACTGAAGAGTCATTGCTCAAAACTACAAAGTATTATAAAAAGGGTGACTGGGAAGCCATCAGGGATCTCATCAGAGATGCCCTATGGGGAAATATCTTTTCTCTTTCCACTGAACAGTGCACAAATGAGACCACTGAATGGTTCAAAACGGCAATTGAAGCACATGTTCCCATACAAAAATTCTATAGCAAACCCCACTCTCCCCAATGATCTACTTCTACTTGTGCAGCTGCTATTGCACAAAAACAGCATGCATGTTGGAGACAGGACGGTCTGCAGTGCGATAGACGATCCCGTCTCCATGTATATAATGGTGGATGGATGTATTTAATGGTAGAGGAATTGAAAAGACAAAAGGTCGCACAATGAAGACGAAAATATACCGTTATATATCAACAAAACAAATGCAATTTATTTGCATAAATATACAGGAAAGAATGATAGAAAGAATAAGAGTTCAGTGAGAGATGTGGTTGACTGGCTAGTCAGGACACGGCGGTGGCTCATGGCCCCACCGGAGCGGTGTTTGTCACATCTTGACTGGTCGAGCGTTCAGCGGAAAAGAGGGTGAAATATGAGAAATAGGAAGTGACGTAGCTAGGTCGCTCTTCTGAGTTAAAGGGCGACAATCGAGTAAGGCTGGGAGTTTTCAACTCCCACAATACTCCCTTCCTAGTTAGCTGGAAGCTAGAGAAAAGAAAATTGGAGAAAAAGCGTGCATATATATGTTTGTGTGTTTCCACTGTATAGAGAACGAGAGAGATTTTTTTTATTTATTAAGTAGAAGGATGTAAAGATAGTTGCGACGTTAAAGGATATCAGGAAAAAAGGTGTGCAAGCTTGTACAACTGTGGAATTGTCATAGGAATGATGTTATGAGTTTGAGTGCAAGTGTTGCGGTCATAGACTGTATTGCCGTGGAGTCTATGAAGCGTGCGCAATGGTCAGCACGGTGATTGGAGTTGGTCACAAGTGGGTCTTCGAGGAAATTTGTCCGTCCGTAGAGAGCAGTGTCAACGTTGTTCAGGTGCTCGCGCGTACTCAGTGGGTCGGTACGGTCTGAACGTCCAGGATGAGTGTGTCAGTGTGCATGATGCAGCTTACTCATGTTAGCTGGAGAACTTCGGTGAGGTGAGGTGAATCATTGTGAAATCCAGAAGTGTACAGTGTTTGGTGAACATCTTTGTGTTGGTTGTCGCGTTTGTTGCTAAAAAAGGTTGATATCCTGTGAGGTGTTGCTGGAAAGGATTGATATGCTGTGGAGAGGCTTGATGCGTGTAACGTTACACTGGAGAGGCTTGTTGTCGCTTTTTCCTTTCCATAATTGTGAAAAACTGGAGTTGAAATAGCGTGAGAGTTGCTATTTGAGTTTTGCAGTAGGCTTGTTGCCACACGTTCTCCATGATGAAATCGAAAGCTGAAATAATTTTTTTTATATTCGCACATGGCAAAAAAAATATTTCGGTAAAGTGAAGAAGGTTTAAAGTTTTGATACGTAGCTAAAATGCGTGTGACAGAATGTTTTGAGACTTTGTCGTCCACAGCAAAATCCATATATGAAACGCGTGCATGATAGTATGTTTGTTAGACTTCGTCATCCACAGCAAAATTCATACATAATTTCTGGTGTTGAACATACGTGGAAAACACGTTGAAATTGCTATTGAAGTTGTTAGGAATCTCGTTCAAATAAGGAAATAATTTTCGTTCGTTGTAGTAGTGGATGCATGTCGCTGGAGTTACATCTGTGCTATAGTGTGACGTTCGTTCGTTTCAAGTGCTCATTACATGTGCGTAATCATGTCTCTTCGTGCGAGGTGTTCCTCGTCTGAGATAAACAAGAACTGATCCTCGGAAAATAGTTTTGTTGAACAAACTGATTATTAAGAATGAAGGCAACAGAAAAATTTGACCTTTCAGGTTCTCGAGGTCATATTTTGCTTCGATTATGATGGAGAACAGAATAAAAAAGTTGGAGTTAAATGACGCGAAAAGAATGTCTAAGAATATTTCAGGGAGCACGTTATATTCAGGACGTCATTAAAATTATTTTCTCGATTGGATTATAACGGAAATGTGCATCGTTTGCGAGAAAAATTGAAATGTTTGTGAAAATAGTAGTCCGTTGGTATCGTCAAAATTTTAACAGACATTGTTGTTCAAAGATACGCTTCATTATAAAAAATGTGAAGAAGATAATAATGTCTATATGTTTTTTAAGTGCGTGAATATAGATAAAACTTATTGTTCTTTTATTATTATTTAGGCTGTGACGAAAAAATATTTTTTTTTTTTTCGAGGGGATTTGTTTACATGTATCTGATCACGAGTAGGAAGAAAAAAATATGGCGGACGATAGATAATTGACGCACGTGTGTTTAGACATAACATTGAAAATGCAACGAAAATTTTTTTCTCCTTTTTTTTTTTTTGGAAATTGCGTTTTTTGTTTTGTTTTTTCTTTCTTTTTTGAGTATATTTCGCTGATTATTTAAAGATATAACGGTATGTTTCATTGCGACAGTGAGGACGTTTTAAAAGTTTTTGGGAACGAAGATTGTTCAGCGTTCGTTAGGTCATCATTTGAAGAAATATCACGTCGGGGTCACCAGATGTTTGAGACAGGACGGTCTGCAGTGCGATAGACGATCCCGTCTCCATGTATATAATGGTGGATGGATGTATTTAATGGTAGAGGAATTGAAAAGACAAAAGGTCGCATAATGAAGACGAAAATATACTGATATATATCAACGAAACAAATGCAATTTATTTGCATAAATATACAGGAAAGAATGATAGAAAGAATAAGAATTCAGTGAGAGATGAGTAATGTTACTTGCGGTTGACTGGCTAGTCAGGACGCGGCAGTGGCTCATGGCCCCACCGGAGCAGTGTTTGTCACATCTTGACTGGTCGAGCGTTCAGCGGAAAAGAGGGTGAAATATGAGAAACAGGAAGTGATGTAGCTAGGTCGCTCTTCTCAGTTAAAGGGCGACAATCGAGTAAGGCTGAGAGTTTTCAACTCCCACATGCATACCACAGATTTAACCACCATAAGTCCAGTACAAACAGACAAAAGTATATAGGAGCTAGAAGTAATTGTAAGAAAGAAATAGCAACAGCTAAGAGAGAATATACCATGACCATCATGCATCGAACCACAGAAATATGAAACCTGTGATTGCTGGAAAATCTACAACAGTAAATAATAGACAATCTCCCCACTATCCAACAATCATGAGGTTGTTTGCACGGAAACCAAGAAGGCTAACATACTTGCCAGTCGGTTTGCCTCAAACTCTACATTGGACCCAGCGACCCACTCCCTCTTTGACTTTCCTTTGTGGACTGATGCCACATTAGTTGATCTGAAAATTACCCCTCTCGGGTGCATGATATCATTAAAAACCTAGACACCTCAAAAGCATGTGGACCTGATCTCATCCTGGCTGTGCTATTAAAAAAATGCTCCGCTGAGGTTGCTCCCGTCTTAATGAATCTTGCTTTTCTGACTGCTAGAAAACTGCTTCTGTGGTATTAGTTTACAAGAATTCTGATGTAAAAACTGATCCATTAAATTATCACCCCATTAGCCTCTTCCTGCTTTTTGCCAAAATATTTGAATCCATAATTAACCAAGCTCTAGTCCGTAACCTTACAGCTGCTAAACTTCTGATCGACCAAATATGGATTTAGGCAAGCCCGTTCTACAGCAGATATCCTAACTGTAATCTCTAAACATATATACCATACACCGGGCCAAGCTGGAAAGGGTAAAGTAGTAGCTCTAGATATATCTAAGGCTTTTTACAGAGTATGGAATGATGATCTTCTAAGGAAAACCAGGTCAACGGCATCACTGAATAAATACGTAACATAATTAAATCCTTAAACGGTCATACAATATGATATAAATGCAGGTGGACCTTTATTATTCCTAACTAGCAGTTCAGCCTAGCTTTGCTTGGGCCCTATGTATTGTTCATAACTTTATGTGCATATGTATGTATATGTGTGTGTGTATATATATATATATATATATATATATATATATATATATATATATATATATATTAAAAAGTTTGACTCATATCCAGGTAACGTACATCTAAAATTTCATGTGTTTAGACCCAAAATTGGCGGAGGAGTACGGTAGAGGCTGCAAAGGTCAACTCTGTCAACTTTGACCTCTTGGCAGCCAAATTTTGGCCCAAAAGCTGATTAAAAATCTTGCTGCATTGTCTGAATACTCTTTATGTAGTAATACACACGGACGAAAAAACGCTTTGGATAATCACAGATTTCAAGGTAGCTCTACTAAAATAGCCATATTTTTTAAACCAAAGCACTTCAAGTCTTCAAATTACTACTGTTTTGTTCGGAAATGAATATACTTTCAAATGAATTAATAAATATGAATGTACATTATATATTTTAAGAGTTTTAAGCAAATAAAGTGATAAAAATGTGAACGTCATAAAATGGCGTTTTCGGTAAGGTTTTGTAATGACCCCCCCTGTTTTCTAAAGGTCCGTACCGTGATTGTATGAAGAATTTCGTCATGAAATTTGGGAACCAATTAGAAGAGGTGTTAATCTTAATACTGTCAAGTGTCCGAAATATTTTTGACCATTTCTTTTTTTGTCGTGTTAAAAATAAGATTTTAATATGACGAGTATTGAACATTTTGAAAAAAAAATTCTTCGGACACCCAGTAGTAAGTAAATCAATCTTTTTACTATCTTTATCAATTAAAAGTATTGTTTTATGTTGAGTAGGACCGCGGTAATTGATAATTTAAAAGGACCTACCCGAAAAAAAAAATTGTTTCTTTTTAATCGAATTTGGTCAAATGAAGTTTAAGCAGCAGCAGCAGCAGCAGCTCCAGCCTGTAGAATCAGCGATAGCACAGTTGTAAACAAACACGCGTTCTTTAATTTTTATTCAAGAACGAATTAAGAAAAACATGAAAATATGAATATAAATGTTCTTATGTTTAATTAGAGCTATTTTGTTATCAGAATAACATTAGTTTAGAACTATTCGGTTTTCAGAATATATAATAACAACAATCCTAACCAATTCGGCATTATAAATCTGTTGCAATTTCTCACAAATCTCGTCAAATTTAAAAACATGGTTAAAAAAACAAAAACTTTTGTAGATATATAGCTTGCATGCACTTTTATTCTTTAAATTAGTTTTGAACAGCGAATTAAAACAATGTTTTACTGCGAACAGCCACAAATTTTTTTTTTTCAAAATCAAAATAAGTATCAAAATCTCGTTTATACATAGATTCGAAAAAGTTGTCAAAAAACAAATATATAACAAATAAATGTTATCAAAGGCAAGATAAGTTACTTTTCTACCAAACTGGATATATTTTTTGTGTTTTTATTCAATGTAACATGTTTATTCAGCTCGAAAAAAATACAGTGTTTACCGTGGAAAATTAAAAATGGCGCCCGGCCCGACTCTCTTTGACACGGTAAGTTTGAGAAAAGGAGTTAAAAATAAAAAAAACTATACAAAATACTGTTAAAAACTCACCGAATATATGTCAGCCTATGTCACGGTAACATATATTGAGCGAGTTTCTAGCAGTATTTTGTCTACTTTTTTATTTTTAACTCTTTTCCCCAAACTTACCGTTTCAAGAGAGTCGGGCGCCATTTTAAATTTTCCAAAACATCGGTAAACACTGTTTTCAAGCTGAATAAACATGTTACATTAAATAAAAACACTAAAAAATTATCCAGTTAGGTAGAAAAGTAACTTGCTTTTGATAACATTTATTTGTTATATATTTGTTTTTTTGACAACTTTTTCGAATCTATGTGTATAGTAATACAAACCCTCAAAATCTATATCAATATTCTTGAAATTTTAAAAGCAGTTAGAAAACACATCAAACTACAATTAGGAAGCTTTTTATTTCGTTATTTTTTTTTCTACTTATTAAGCGAAAGATATTTTTACAACCTGCTCCAGCGTAGTATAAACGGCCTATGGAATTAACACCTTCAACCTCGAAAATAGAAATCAACAAATTTTTGAACGCTCTTTTTGAAAAAAAGCTCTCTTAACTTCACCTCTAATACAAATTATGTGTGGCAAGTCTCCTCCTAAAACACTCTTTAACCCTAACAATAACACTAAGTTCGAGTGGCAAGCCCCCCCCCAACAAAATACCTCTGTAAGCCACATACAAGCATCTAAAACAAACAAACAAAAAATAGATCCTTCCTTAAAGAAAAATACACATAAAAATAAATTGGTTAACTGTCCTAAAATGCTAGAACGGCCAGGAAATGATGAATTATTTTACATTAAATTTTTGTGAAACTAACCGCTCCCCCCTCTAATATTGTTTTTGTTAGCTTTGTCTCTGTCAAGTTTTCAGTATGTTCACACATAATTTTCCTTGCCCTACAATTAATTCAAAGTCCGAATGGCAACCCTCCCCATATTCTCATTGCATAGAAACCCTCTTAAAACTACACATAATCATCTTAAAAAAAAAAAAAAGCATGCATATTTTCCCATAGAAAAAAAAACAGTTAACTGCCCTAAAATGCTAGAATGACCTGTAATAGGAAATTATTTTACATTCAATTCTAAAATAATTTGTTTATCTTTCATTAAAGTTTTTCATGGCATTTTATACATAATTTCCTAAAAAGGTAGAATCACATTTTGGAGGGGTGGTCAGAAGGAGTTGAGTGGGGTTAAACAGAAGGTGTTAATCTACAATAATACCAAAGAAATATTGCAATATATTCATTTTTAAATGGTCTTATGTTTAGATTTAAGTTTTTTGTACATAAAGCACATTACAATTCAACTTTGAGTTCTCCAACTTCTTTTCTGTTTATGGATACATGGCATTTTTAAGGAATTGCTGCATATTTATGCACATTTACTGCAGATTATTTGGAAACCATAAACTTTGGGAGATTTTCAGTTGCATATTCTGATTCCTTGTACAAAAATACACTTATATGGTAAATTTCATTTCTTAGTCTTGTGTTTTAACAAAGATATGACATTTTTACTTAAAAAGTAGTGTAAAAAATGTGACGAAACGCATATGGTCTTAAAGAGGGAAAAATATCCAAACGTGTGAGGCACAAAAATAGCCATAACTTCCTTAATTTTAATCAGATTTAAAAAATTTAAAAAGATTCTTTCTTAGCTCATCAAGCTCTTTCTATGCATACCAATATTGAAATATTTCAAGCTATTTCAATTTTTTCATGTGTATTGCTACTTTATGTAAAATTTCAAATGTTTAGACCCAAAATTGGTAATTAGTTTGCTAATAACTTCAAAGGTAAAATCTTTTGAACTTTGACCCCTTGGCAGCCAAATTTTTTGGCCAAAAACCAATTAAAAAGGCTGTCCTATGTCTGATTACACTTTATTTAAAATTTTATATGTTTAGACCAAAAGTTGGCTGAGTAATTTGATAGAGACTGCAGAGCTCGATTTTTTTTTTTTAACTTTGACCCCAATTTTGACCCTTTTACATTTGTTTTGGGCTCAAATCAAATTAAAAAGTTTGATCCATGTCCAAGTAACCTACATCTAAAATTTCAATTGTTTAGACCCAAAATTGGCAGAGGAGTTTGGTAGAGTTTTCAAAGGTCAAATCGTTGAACTTTAACCCCTTGACAGTCAAATTTCTGACCAAAAACCAATTAAAAAGACACACAATTTTACTTTTATAGATATTCATAAATGACCTCCTTGATAAAATAATCTCTGAGATGGGTATATTTGCTGATATAACAGACATGAGGGGAAAACAAATGAACACATATCTAAGGAAATGGCAGAAACACTATAGGAAAACTTCCCATCTGTAGTGGAATGGAGACAAAAATGGATGATCACATTCAATGCTGCCAAGACAAACCTTGTTTCCTTCAATAATTACAAGAAACCTCCACCACCAATAGCTATGGCTAAAGATACATTACCTGAAAGTACTTCTTTCAAACTCCTCGACTTAACGTTCACAGGGAACATGAGTTGGAACAGATACATTGAGAGCATTGCCAGGGCTGCTGTGAGGAAGGGGGGGGCTCTCCTTACTACACTAAAAAGTTTCTTACACCTGAAAATATCCTGTATGTATGGAGTATTGTTGTCACATTTGAGCTGGTGCACCTGCTACTAGTCTCTTGCTCCTGGACAGGGTTCAAGAGTTGCCAACCTGGTAGGTTATCCAAGCTTCAACCTTTGCCACAACGATGAAATGTTGCATCCCTCTGCTTGTTCTACAAGTATTTTAATGGATGCTCTGACAAACTACAAGTCCTTGTACACACTCTATGTAAATACCCCCGACAATCAGCAAAATCCCACCCCTACAGAGATCCCTAAATGTAAAAAAGGGCCTTCTACTCTAATAGTTTTTTCCTCAGAACTGCTAGACTTTGGAACTCCCTTCCGGGTTCCTGTTTTTCCCAATGGTACCAACAAAATGATAAGAACAAAGTGCTGCATTGTCTGAATACTCTTTATGTAAAATTATCTGTTCTGATACTACACTTTACCTTTTCTGTCCTCTGTCAGTGGAGAGGAAATCCTTCATGACGGAGACAATTTTTTTGTTCCTATCCAGAGTTCCTCTTTTTGGGAGCTGGATTTTCTTAATATTAAAAAATCGACCTTGTGTCTAACTCTGCCCTCATGGTGAGACAAGTAAACAGGAACAATAAAAAAATTTAAAAAAAAAACGTGAGTTTTCAAATTTATTCCTGATTCACACATAAATGCTAGTGCTGATACAATATTTCCACAAATGTAAAAATACGCTGGTGGATTATGGGGGAGGGGGGATCTATAGATTTTACTTTCATTGTTAGTTTAAAAATTAATGAATATTTGTTGTTTTATCATTGGTACCAGCAAAAGAAAATTTAAGTTTTAAACAAAAAAAAAAAACAAACAGACAGACAAAAGCAATTAAAAGAATTGTTTTTGGCATTAGAAAATAGGCACAAATTTTTCTGATACCCTAAAAAGTTTTGATTTTTTTTTTTTTTTTTTTTTTTTTTTCGATTCCCAATTCTGATCAATTGTCTCTTCACTAACAAATACAAGTTCAGTACACAACAATTAGCTGATATTTTTTTCTAGTAGTAAATAACAATTTATCACACACATACAGATATACATGCACAGAATTAAAAAAAAAAAAAAACTACCTGTTATACATAAACTAGCTGTTATACAGAATATACCCGGTGAACCAAGTGCAAGAGAGTTACAAACAATTGCACTTGAAGGGACAATTAGAATCTTAAAAAGATCTCTCAGTTGGAATATATGAGATAGTGGGTGAATGCCTGGCATCCAGTAGGATGTCCCATCCTCAGCTAGAACAAACTGATAAAATTTAAAAAGGAAAGATATAACCCATACACCTGTATGTTAGTACATACATAAACAGCGCAAAGTGTTGCTGGTCGTAAGTGACACTGGGATGCAAAACAATTTCCTGTTCGCACCTGGATGATTAATCAAAAAAATATACCTGTAATATTGTCTGGAGAGGTTGACTGTCCAAGACATAAGTAGGAATACTTACTACATGTCTCGAAGATCCCAAATTACATACTAGGATTATTCATATGGATCCGTGGTGTAACTGTTAAAGCCATTGATTAACAATCAATTTTCGGTGGCTGACTTGTGGAAGTTGAAGGTTCATTCTTAACTACAAGTACTAATAACTAATAATAACAAACTAATTGACCCTTCTACCGAGTCATGGCATCATAAATTAAAGAAAGAGATTCCGTTCAAAATTGCGTATGGATTCTCAGAGTTCGATATAAAAAAATTCTCAAGTTCAAAAAGATGCACCTGAAGAATGTCTGAGGTTACATCAACTGAAACATTAAAAATAACAACTGAGAATAGTAGTCTGAATAATACAGATTATCAGTCCTCATCTAAAAAAAAAATTGTCAGATATAATATTCGTTTCTTTTTTTTTTTATTATTTAATTTTTATAAAAAATTTTTCTTTTCATACAGATTGAAGTCTTCAAGCGGGCAGATACTGAGAAACTAAAAGAGATTTTTCTTAAGGTGAGTGACTTGTTGTTCATTTTCAAAAGTATATTTTTTAAGGCTAAGTACTTAAAAAGAAAACAAAAAAACAAACAAGAATAGATATAATGCCAATGTGTCCATTCAGTCTATACAATTTAGCAATGAATATTCTATTTTAAACTTAAGTATAACTGAGTTGGTGGAAGAAGGTTACAGGAAATTGTGTTTTTTGCTTCTATATCTTTCATGCTTATAAATACATGCTTTATACATATAAAGTATCTTGCATGCTTTATACATATAAAGTATCTTGCATGCTTTATACATATAAAGTATCTTGCATGCTTTATACATATAAAGTATCTTGCATGCTTTATACATATAAAGTATCTTGCATGCTTTATACATATAAAGTATCTTGCATGCTTTATACATATAAAGTATCTTGCATGCTTACAAACTACGCCAGCAAAATAAAGCGTAAAGATGTTTTACTGCTTTTGTTAATAATAGACTATTCCAATCATTTTATTCTTTCAATTTTTTCTATTAATTTTGACTGTAAATTTTAATGGAGAGGGCAAAAGTGATAGAAACTGTTACGAAGTTAAGTGCAAGATCTTATTTCGATTTGTGAAGTTTTCTCGCAAAGAAAACAACAAATTAGCAGCAAATACATTATGGAATTAGAAGGGACAGCCCCGATCATGACAAATAATAGCAGCAGCTGAAAACAATATTTACAAATCTTTACAAAATACCAAAATACTCAACTCTGATTGGTTAATTTTCCAACAATTTGATTGGCTATCAAAATCTAACTTTGACCAATCAGAAACAACTTGCCGTGGGAGCCTGGCATCTGTTATGTTTACATTTTAAATAGAGAGGAGCCAAGCTGATCCAGGGAGATTGGCTCGATAGAGTGCGGTGCATACCACACGAATCTCTGTCAGTTGAGAAACTAACTTCAAACCCAAGGAGAGCAACCAACTTTAACCCTGGCCAGTTTGGCCATGGGTCTTGACTAAAACCAAGATATACTACAACTTCACTGGTCTACCACCGGCTAGTACTGACTTCCACACCAGATCACTGGTCAAATCCTCAGACTAAGGATCAACAAATACATCAAAGGCACTACTACTAGATGCTTGCCTGGGAGATGAGATGGCTGCAGACAATCGATATCACTAACTGGCAGACAAATAAACATCCCACCTAAACGTGAGAAGAACAGCATTTCAAAAACAAGTGGACGACAAATCTGCTAAGTTGCTTCCCTTAATGTTTCCCCTTGAAAAACATTCTTATTTTCCGAGAGTATTATCAAAGCTACCCAGCGCAAAGAATAATATATAGTGCCATATTTCATCAACAGTAGATGACAAATCTGCTGTGTTGCTCATCTTAGACGTATGGAAAAAAAAACCCCAAAAAAACTCTTATCCTTCGATATTGTTATCGAAAATAACACCATAAGGAATAACAAATATTGACATTTTACCAACAAAGAAAGATGTGAATCGCTGATAAGGATTATGCTGAAATGAATAACCTTAAAAGCAGGGGCAAACTGTTGTTGAACTGAAGAACTCTATAGTTTATTTTGCTTTTCTTAAGTTTTTTTTTTTAAATAAACGATTGAGTAATCAATCGCTTAAAATCAAACTTATATTGTTTGTCTGGTTCTTCCCGCCACCATACACTTATTCATGATATAACAAAACTGTATAAAATGAAAGAGAGGGGGGGGGGAGAATGATAGAGAGAAACTTAGTAAGGGATGGTTCATTTGTTGGGTTAATTGCCAATTATGGCTAATTAGATCAATTAAAAGAGGATATCTTTTGAAATATAATTCAATCCCCAGACTAAGGAATATTTTAACATGTATTAAAATATAAAAAGAAAAAAGCCTTAAGGAAACAAACAGTTAATTTTGCTTTAGTCTAATAAATTAGATACGCTTTCTTTTTGCTTAATTATGAAATGGGAATATTTGATTTTAGTGTCTAAATAATAGAAACTGTCCATGTGGACTTAAACTTTTCAGCCATTTCTATTTTTGTACTTTCTGCTCTAGATGACAGAAATATGCCACTCCACTGTAAATTTGTCAATCTTATCTATATATTAACAGGATAGCGTGTGTGTTATTTTGTGTCATGCTTACATCCGAGTGACTGCTGTTTAATTGTTATGGACTTCCATTTCTGGTAATAAATAATTTTACCAAGAATTCTTCATAAGTTTCAGTTTTCATTATAGCTGAAGGAACTCAAGCTATGTATACATATTTTTTTCAAAAGTTTGAGTTTCAGGTTCAATCCAAGCTGATGCACACAAGTCATATGGATATAATTTTTATTTTTGAAATCGTAACTTCATAATATGTAAAAATCGATAGGGCATTAACTCTATAATAATCTATATATATATAAAAGCAAAAATGTATGTATGTGTGTTCGCTTTTTGTGTATGTCTACAAAAGGCTTTTTTCGCTTGGCTCATTCCTTCTTAAAACTTTTTATATCACGTCTAAATGATAATATATATGAGTTACGAATGGGGGTCACCTGTCTATTTAATTTGCCCAACTTTCACGCGTTATTTTTTCCAGGTTTTTAGAGCGTCCCGTATATCTTTCGCTTTTCAGTATAAAACAAGCAAAAACTGTCTTGCAGCCACGTCATGTTTCAAGGTCAAACATCACGTGACAAGGTTCTTGCACCTATTAATTTCATTTTATAAACGTTAAATTAAGAGGTTTTTCATTCCTCTTCTCTCTTGGCCGAGATGACTAGGTTTCAGGGTTTTTTTTTCCATTTCGTTTCCATCTCCACGTCAAAGGTTCGGGGTTCAAGCCTACTTTCCTACTAAAACTTTTTTTTTTTCTTTTACACCTCCAAACACCTGGCCAACTTTTTTTTTTTTTTTTTTTAAACAGGGTTGTTTTGATCACCCCCACCCCCCAACATGCACACCTACAAACACCCGGGCCATGCCGGGTAACCCCCCCCATCCCCTGCACTAGTATATATGAAATCTCCAAAAATTAAAATGTCATATTTAAGTGTACTTTATGACTGGGCTTTGCTGAGTGTCTCTGCTAGCTTAGATAAATACTTTTGCAGTTTTAACAAAAGAGCTACAATCGTATCGGAGGGTCTCCATTTATGCTGAACATGTACAGAATGCCAACATCAATATATTACATATGAATGAGTCCCCTGTGGAATTTCTACAGGTCCTGCTAGTATAGTTATTTCTATCAACAGCAGATTTGCTTTTATTCAAAATAGTCACAATCACTTATGAAAATTTCAGCTTAAGTAACCCCATCTCCCCAACCCCCATTTCTTATCACTGTTAACAGAATCCACGACTTTGTGATTGCAACCCTATGCAGAGAAGCAACAAAATATCAAAATGACCTGGAGGCCTTTGCCGACCTGTGATGCCTTTTGGCGGGATCCTATTGGTTGTCGTTCTTCTCCTTCAGCTAAAGAGAATATCAGAGAGGCCCAATTTGATCGATCATTTCCAACCATGTTATTAAATCTGATTCTTCAAAAATAAAAAAAATAAAAACCTTATTTCTCTTTTCTATTTCTCTCCCCAAATCCATACTAGAAGGCGGTGGCTGAGGATCACTCATGTTGAGAACAAAGAAGATTACCAATTCCAAAGAGTAATGTTCCTACTCTCACTGAAATTTCCTTCTATGAGTGATGTTTTCTGAGAGCAGTGTATTCTTAGAATATAAATAATTATCCTATTTATAGAATTACATTTGACAACTTTATTCAGCTTTTAAATAACCAACAGATGGTTGATATGCTATAAAACAAACCAAACCTTTCAGGATAAAAACTTTTCAATGCTGCTGCCATATTCAGTGCTTCTATATTGAATGAACGAATCTAAATATTGAATTCCAAGTAAAATAAATGGTACCTACATAATTGTCATGACACAAATAGTAACATATCCAAAAATTACAAAAAACAATAAAGTAGAAAAATAATTGTTAATGAAAAAAGAAAATCTGTGAAGTGAAGTGAAATCACTATATTATCTATCTATATTCCTATAAATTCGTTTTTCTTTTGTGTTAATTGATATTCATATTAAAACCCCTCTTTTCTATTTCTTTAAAAAGAAAATACAATTTTCTTTATATATGAGTTGTGGGATTGCATTCACTAGCAAGAGATCTAGCTAATTTGCATATTCTTTTAAACATTCATTTTAATTAATTCCCTATTAGTTTTTTCAGTTTTCTTAAGGAATGATCACCTTTAGTTAACTATTACGTGTAATTATATTCATGCAGATATTCTACATAATTTATACTTGCATAATATTTGCGTAAAAAGTTTATAGTAAACACAAAATTATTTCCATATATATTTATATATACGTATATATTTTTGTTTAATCTATCTATCTATAAAAGTGAACATGTCTGTGTATCTGTCTGTGTATCTGTCTGTCTGTGTACATTTCCCTACGCAATAACTCTGTCAATTTTAAGTCTACAGACTCGAAATTTGATATACAGGGTACTGAGATTTGGAAAAATCGATGTGGTCGGTTTTCGGCCAGAAATTTGGCGAATAAGGGGTCAAAGTTCAACGATTTGACCTTTGAAAACTCTACCAACCCCCTCCGACAATTTTGGGTCTAAACACTTGAAATTTTAGATATAGGTTCCTTGGACATGGATCTAACTTAGTAACTTGATTTGAGCCCAAAACAACAAATGTTAAGGGGTCAGAATAGGGGTCAAAGTTAAAAAAAATTTGACCTCTGCGGTCTCTACCAAATTACTCAGACAATTTCTGGTCTAAACATTTGAAATTTTACATAAAGGGTATTCAGAGATAGCGCAAGCTTTTTCATCGGTTTGGGTCGAAAATTTTTAGTTACCAATATATAAATGTATGTATGTATGTATGTTTGCATGTCTGCCCAAAACGATGGATTTTCTCAAGATACGTATTGTTTTGAAGTTTGACTTTTCAGATAACAAATATAAAAAAATTGGCTAAAAACAATGATATCTTCACCTTCAACTGGGCACTTTTCTACACGGGGGGGGGGGTCTTTTCGTCCTTTGTGGTACGGGTTCGAGCCTGCCTTTCTACTACAACTTTTTTTTTTTTTTTTTTTTTTTTTTTTGCTCAACACACACATCCAAACACCGGGCTGAAATGCTAGTGCTTACTAAAAAAAAAAAGAGACGAGTTGACAGGGGAGATAATTAAGTTCTGTTGCTTATATCATGTGACGAACATAATTACCCCCCCCCCATCCCCTCATATAAACTTCATCAAAAACTGGTTTTCATTAATAATTATTTTTCTACCTTATAGTTTTTTTTTTTTTTTTTTTTATAATTTTTGGATATGTGACTATTTGCAACATGACAATTACGTAGGTACCATCTTGTTTTACTTGAAATTCAATATTTCAAATTTTATTCATTTAGTCTAGAAGAAGCACCGCATATCGTTTGTGCCTACTCCGTGTTTGTGGGGGTCACCCTGATATTGTGGACCAAAGCTGCTCTTCAAATTATGCTGTCCACTTTTCTTCTCAGCCAGGGTTGGAAAAAGCATTTTTTTGCTCACGATCGATAGGCAATCGTATTCTTTAATTAGGCGACAGCAATTATTTTTCACTTACTGTATGTTTCATCTAATTGAACTTTCTTATCTAAGATGCTTCAGGTTATCTTTCAAGATAGCACAAGGAGAGTAAAGTAGGTGCCGACATTTGGCGAGAAAGTATTATTTAGTTGCTGATGTGACTCGAATGCCTTTATTTAAACTCTCTTATATTATCAAACTAGCTGGTTACCCAGCGTTGCCTGGTCATACAACACATTTTTTTTTTTTTTTTTACATAGGCATCACCACATTATCAAGGCCAAGAGGCCACTCAAGGATAAGGGTTAAAGAGTGTACAGTAGAAATTGGACATTATAGTAATCATTAGTAATGAAAATTTGGTAAAGTTGATAACTTATATGGAACGGCTCATCAAGAACTTATTTACGTTAGACTTGAACACAACCATATTGTAGTCAGCCGGAAAGCAGGAAAACGGAAGACAATTCCACAGGCGTGCAGTTCTAAGAAAAAAGCTTAACATGATATTTTAATTTATACAGATTGCGTATTATTATAGAATCAGTGGTCTATTAATTATTATATATTACGAGGAATAAATTGCCCGGTGGACTAATTCTCAAAAAAAAAAAAAAAATATATTTAATACTTATGCAGTATTCTGTATAAGTATTAAATATTCTCTTATTATTAAAGCAGACATTTTCACTTTTCTAGATATACTATACTGGCAGACAGCCCTGTGTTGCCTGGTTGTAAAATATGCAGAAATATTATATTTTAATTCATGCAGATTTATCTATTATAAAACAGAAATACTGTAGGTATTAAACATCATGTTAAATTCCTTAAAAAAAAACAAAAAAAAATGTAAAAAAAAAAAAAAAAACCCAAGGAAACTGAGACATGTTCATATGAGGATTATATTTTTTTTTTTAACAGTTCACTTCTTGCAAAAAAACAAAAATACTTGACCTGAGATTGAAAACAAAACTTAAAGAAAGTGAGTCAAGTATGATGACCATTAGGCCAGCTTGCCATGAGCTTTTAAAAGTGTTTTCAAACTTATCCTTAACATAAGAAAGCTGTCATATGAATATTCGCGCATGCAGTCATGAAACAGTTGACAAACAGATAAAAATAAATCGATGACCTCCATGTACCAATTTAATTTTGACTCCTTAACAGCCCCTTTTTTTCTAAATGAAAAGTGATTAAAATTTTTCCACATGTCTGAATACCTTATATACCAAATTTCAAGTCTATAGATCAAATATTCGTTGAGTATATAGGTTGAGAAGTGCCCTCAAATACATGCACACTCCCTTACATGCTCATTTTTATAGATATATTGATAGACTAGCAAGCTTTGCCTGTTCTCAATTTAATTTTTATTCATCACTTGAAATGAAACTAATTGTTAGGAAAAGAACTTTCTGGTGTTTATCCAGATTGGCACTTATGGCTGCATTTAAAATGAAAGAAATTACAGAAATGTCTGTATGATGTATGTACCGGTCATGGGATGAAGATCAAAAATTCCATAATTTGATCTAGCGTTTTTATTTGTTTTTATTAAAAAAATAAAATTTTACTCTGTTTCAATGCTGGTGAAAAAAGCATCCAACGAATCTGTAGACAAGAGCAGACAACACTGAAACCACTAAAAAATGCATCGAAGCACAAAAATTAGGAACTCATGACTTCTGGAAGATCTGTAACAGTGTAGTAAATAATGGGCAATCAACAATTCCCCTACGAACCAACAATCACGAGGTTGTTTGCTCAACAACCGACAGGGCTAATATGCTTGCCAGTCGGTTTGCCTCAAACTCCACACTGGACCCTTCCAACCACCTCCTGCCTGACTTTCCTTTGTGAACAGACACCATGCTAGACGATCTAAAAAGGTGCATGCTATCATAAAAAAAACCTTGACACTTCAAAAGCATATGGACCCGATTTCATCCCAGCTGTGCTAATAAAAAAGTGCTCAGCCGAAGTAGCTCCAGTTTTCTCCAAACTCTACAACAAATGCCTTAATGAATCTTGTTTTCCGGGCTGTTGGAAAACTGCTTCTGTGGTACCAGTATTCAAGAATTCTGGCGAAAGAACTGACCCATCAAATTATCGCCCCATTAGCCTCCTCTCACTTTTCGCCAAAATATTTGAGTCCATAATTAACCATGCTCTAGTCCATCACCTTACAGATGCTAAACTTCTGACTGACAAACAATATGGATTTTGACAAGCCCATTCCACAACAGACATCCTCACTGTAATCTCTGAACGTATATACCATTCACTGGACAAAGTAGGGGAAGGCAGAGCGGTAGCTCTAGATATATCTAAGGCTTTTGACAGGGTATGGCATGAGGGTCTCCTCAGGAAAATTAGATCATACGGTATCACTGGTAGAATACTTAATATAATTAAATCCTTCTTAGATAAGAGAAAAATCCAGGTTGTCCTCGACGGTCGTACATCTAAACAATATGATATAAATGCGGGAGTGCCTCAGGGGGTCTATCCTTGAACATCTATCGTTCCTAATATTCATTAATGACCTCCCTGACAAAATTGCCTTTGAGATGGGTATATATGCTGATGACACCACTCTCTATAACAGGCATGACAGGAAAACAAATGAACACATATCTAAAGAAATGGCAAAAACACTAGAGGATGACCTCCAATCTGTAGTGGAATGGGGACAAAAATGGATGGTCACATTCAATGCTGCCAAGACTAAACTTGTTTCCTTCAATAATTACAAGAAACCTTCTCTACCACCAATAGCAATGGCCAGTGACTCTTTATCTGAGAGTACATCTTTCAAACTGCTTGACCTAACGTTCACAGGAAACATGAGTTGGAGCAATTACATTGAGAGTATTGCCAGGGCCGCTGCAAAGAAGGTAGGCTCTCTCTACCATACTAGAAAACTACTAACACCCAAAAGTATCCTGTACCTCTATAAGGCAACCATTCGCCCATGTATTGAGTACTGCTGTCACATTTGGGCTGGTGCATCTGCTACTAGTCTCTCGCTCCTAGACAAGGTTCAAAAGAGTCGCCAATCTCATAGGCCCTGAACTGGCATCTTCAGCCTCTATCCCATCGACAAAACGTTGCGTCCCTCTGCCTGTTCTACAAGTATTTTAATGGTGAATGCTCTGGCAAACTGCAGACACTTTCGCCCCCACGACGTAAACACCCTCGACAAACCCGACAGGCAGCTAAATCCCACCCCCACACAGTAGAGATCCCTAGATGTAAAAGATCTTTCTACTCCAGTAGTTTCTTCCCCAGAACCGCTAGACTCTGGAATTCCATTCCAGGTCCCTGCTTCCCCAACTGTACTGACATGCAGAAGTTCAAGTGTAACGTGAACCGACATCTTACTGCCCAAATCCCAACATAGTACCCCAGTAGTTGTTGCCCCTGATAGTAGCCCCCTACACCAAAGTGGCAATGTGCTTTGTTTGGGGTGAAAATGTAATAAAAAAAAAAACTTTTAAAAAAACTTGGAAACTGTGAAAAAAATAATCACTGATTACTTCCCCATATTATTTTTTCTAGATAAACATTGCCTAGTCTGTCACTTATCGATAAAAAATAGCAAATTTTTTTTTGTAAATAAGAAAGAAAAAAAAACTACTTGATGAATTTTTGTAATTTTTGGACTATACAATCTTCATTCCGTGACAAGTAAATACAATATAAAAGTTTTTCTGCAATTTTGTTTATTGCTATAAGTGTCAATCTGAGTAAACACAAACTTTGTTTTTTTTTTTTCTGTTTTTTTTATTTTTTTTATTAAGAACAAAAAATTAATAAGAAAAGGGCAAACTCTCTTTCTCCCCGTTCTGTTTTAATAAAAGAATATTTGATACTTATGCAGAATACAGACTGTGCTGAAATCATAGCATTATTATTTATAAACCCATTCTTAATACTATTCAGTATATTCACCTTAAAGTTTAATAAACAAAAATATTGTAAAGAATTCAATCTAACTTGCAAATCTCACAAATATTTTGCATAAGTACCAAATATTTGTCTTTATTAACAGTGAAATTCTTTGTTTTTCATTATCAAATATTGAAATTAAGCTTTTTGCTCATGAAAATTAAATTTGCGTATGCGATTATTCCCGCCTTTTTTATTATCAGTTATTAAAATTAAATTTTTCACTTGTTCATAAATTAAATTTCCTTACATGATGATTTAAATGAGCCGACAATCCAAAGACTCCCTTTTCCTACTACACCGAAATGAAGGGGAGGACACTACTTCATTCCTTGGATTACTCTGCTTGCCCTTGATCATCCTCCTTATAATGCTGAGTTTTACAAAGAGCATCAAGCCCCTCCCCCTTTTCCCTTCAAGTTTTTTGTATGACTTAACCAAGAATTGAATCCTGATCTCCCGGTTTGTTACCAGACACTTTTACCATTATGCCAAATAGGTCAGTTAACCCATTAGCTGCTGAATTAATTAATTGAATTATAAAAAAAATAATCTAAAAAAGAAAAAGTAGAATGTCTGAAAAACAATGATAATTCAATACTGCATAAATTATAAATTTTGTTGAAAATTTGTCAATGGTTAGTATGGAATGAATGGACATGAATAAAGACTACTAGACTAGCAAACTGTTTTAATTTTAAGTAACCATTGAAAAATGGCGTTTTCTTTTTAGTGTCTTATTATTAATGGGAACGTTGGCAGGTAATAGGTTAAGATAAAGAAATACTGAAAAGAAAAAAAATAATCTAAAAAAGAAAAAGTTACCAAAATGCTGTAAGTTTTATTCCATGATTTTACAAATCCATTTTTTTTTTTTTTTTTTTTTTTTTTGTCATTCAGTATGCCAGCCAGAAGATACAGGATGAGCATTTTATGACTTACAATGATTTCGTCATCCATTATCTGCAAATTTTGAAGCATGACAAATTTGATGATTATACACTTCAATTATTTGCTGCTTCTGCTGATACATCCCGAGACAGGTAAGTCTGTATTTAAAGCTGTCCTAGCTCTGAACAATAACCAATGCTGTGTGGAAAATAGGAGCGGCCTACCTTTCAAACGCCCTCATGTCTGTCTTTTCCTGCGGGTTGGGATGAAAAAAGATCCAAGATGGCGTCCGTGAGGTTTTAACACACACGGTCTCACAAAGTCATGCAAAGTCGCATCAAATGAGGTGTGTCGGGCTCTATAAAGCAGGTTGCTTGGAGGAATTAGGGAGGATTTCCTTTTTTTGCACACATTGCTTTGCAGCAGACATTTTGAAATGTGTTGGCACGTTGAGGCATGCGGGAGAGAAAGAAATGTATCACTTGGGATACATCCCTTATTACTCATTATGACTGACGTCTACAATGCTTTTTTTGTCTCTCTAAAATTTTTTCTTGCTGATTTTTTTTTTTTTTGTTCTGGGGAATATTATTGATGAAATCTGATCTTCAAACCAATATTTAGCCTCAAATATCCCATTTATAAATACCTTTTCAGTATTTTACGTGGGCATGTTTTAAAAAATATATATTCATAATCTGAGGATTTTGTGTTTAATTAACATAGTAATCTGAAAATTTATTGGTACTTCTGCAGAGTTTGAACCAGACATAACTAACCGTCTGATCGGCTTGTAAGTTCTTCTAAAGGTCAGTGGGGTGACCTTACAGACAGAGAGGTTGGGCCACATTAATTGGTGCCGTGACCAGGATCTATTAAAGCTATCTGAGCATAGTCATCCGGCTCCCCAATGAGGGGCAAATCGCTCCCTTAGGTTGATCATGTTACAGGCTTTGCTCGGAACATGATATCATGCACTCGGGTTTGAGTGTAATCTGATGTAAAATGCCAACCAATGCGCGGCAAAGGAGCAAACGATCTTTGGAAAAAATATTGGTGGTGGCGTCAACAGAGCCAGCTGGGAGCTTCTCGACGGTTATCTTTTCGGGTTTATGCGGAGACAGAAATTTGGTAATGATCCTTTTGTCTCCATCTTAAACTATATGTCGGAAAACTACCCAGTTGGGTTGGCGAAGTTTCTTCCACATCTGTTGTTTCTTTTCACAGCCAGTTAGTTACGTTTGGTTCAAATTCTGCACAAGTCCAATTTATTTTTTAATGGATTGTTAAGAAATTAGCAAGATATATCAACTCCAAGTGTATAATTTTATGATTAAGTTATATAAGAACCTGAGAAGTTTTAAAAAAAAAAAAAAAAAAAAAAAAAAAAAAAAAAGATACATTCACTAATAGAATTTGAAATGAGCGAGGGAACATTTGTAACAGAGCGTGTATGGGAAAAATCAGCAGCAGCCAAAAGATAGCTTGCTAGGGAAAATGTTAACAGCAGTAGCCATTAAAGCACATATGCAAATTAGCAAGTGTGCACAAGTTGGCGTCACAAGAAAAGAGAAAAATGTACCACGTGGTTCAGGAGAGAAGCAAGTTGCATGTTGGGCAAGATGGACATGTGAATACGAAGGCACTAGCCAGCACAGAGTGGCAGGGACAGAGACTTTTAAAAAGCACATGTGTGTGCGAAAAGACTTTGGAAATGAAATGCATTGTTTGGAAAAACCAGTAAATAAATGCATTTTATTTGCACTTAAAAAAAATGCTGAATCGGATTTTTATTTATATCCTGTTTTACTTGTTTGTCACTTTGCGACGGTGCCAGACAACGTATGGGTCTGAGAGGTTTGAAATGTAACGACATAGTTTAAAAGTAACGGCCACGTTACACATTGTACATATATGCACTAAAATTTCAGTAAAGAAAAAGAATATCAATTTTTATCATTCAGTAAAATTAAATATCCCAAATCAAAATTTGATTTTTATTATATCTAAAGACTTTTAATGTGGCCAAAATATAAACAATATACCAATTATCTGTCGAATTATGACAATTCAAAAATTGTTTGAAAATTGTTTTTTTAATTTATTGTCTTGTCTGCTATTGTCTAGAAGCTAAATTTCATGGTGTACAACTAAAAATGCTTACTTTGAACAATAGAAAATTTGGTGCTTCTATATTATAACCATGAAAAAATATTGAATTTCAAATAAAACAAATGGTACCTAGATAATTGTCATGTCACAAATAGTAACACGTCCAAAAATTACAGAAAACAAGGCAGAGAAATAATTATTGATGAAAAAGTTTTCGATAAAATTTGTCCAACATTTTTAATTGCAGTCCCGAATTTTTTAGATGAGGTCCGATTGTTTATATTACTTGTATTGATCAGACTACTGTTTTCATCTTGAGTGTTATTTGTGCAACGTTTCGGTCAGTGTAACCTTCGACTTGTGTTAGGCATGTTGGTTGTTATCTTTGTCAACAAAAAAAAATTTTTTTTGCGCATACAAAACCACAAAAAAACTAAAAACAACTCCAAGAATACAGGGTCCTGGATATGACCTTAAATTATATCCAGTGGTGAGGCCCCAGCTTGCGGGCTTTGGGGAGTGTGGAGCCACCCTTTAATTGCCATTGCTGCCAGGTCCACTCTGACCCGGAGTGGTAGTACCTGTTAGGGTCCCAACTATGGGTTAAATAGAAACCGACTTGAAAACAACAAATATATTCTATTAAAAAATTTTTCTTCAAAATCACTGGATTCGGCATTAAATAACTTGAAAAGGGTTGATATGTCGTAAAACAAAAACAACCAAACCAAACCAAGAGTACAGAACCATATACAGAGCCACTAACTTTTATCCTTTCTTTTCCAAGATAATGACCAACATGCCTGACGGTGGTTGAAGGCTACACTGACCGAAATTTTGCACAAATAACACTCAAAATGAGAACAATTTTCTGATCAAAACAAGTAATATTTTTAATTATGTTCAATGCATAAGTAACAGAATTTAATTATCTTCCCTGTCAACTTGTTTATTTTATTTTATTTATTTATTTATTTTTTTTAGTAAGCGTAAGTGATTTTACTAATTTCTTTTTTCATTAATTATTATTTTTGTACCTTATCGTTTTCCATAATTTTCGGATATATTACTTTTTGCACCATGACAATTATGTAGGTACGATTTATTTTACTTGAAATTCAATATTTTTTCATTGTTAAAATAGAAGCACCAAAAATTCCTTACAAATGTAAAAATGGAAACAATTATTAGATTAAGTCGGTCTCAGCATTGGACAAAATCTCATTACCTTGCAAAAAAAAAATTGCTTTAATATGATGCGCAAGTGTAATTTTGTTCATATAAGTAGCAATACACATGGCCGTTAAAACGCTTTGGATAATCACAGATTTCAAGGGTTTCTGCTAAAATAGTCATATTTTAAAAACCAAAGCACTTTAAGTCTTCAAAATACCACCGTTTTGTTCAGAAATGAATATACTTTCAAATGAATTAGTAAATAATAACATACCTTATATATTTTTAGAGTTTTAAGCAAATAAAGTGATAAAAATGTGAACATCATAAAACAGCATTTTTGGTAAGATTTTGTAATGATTCCCCCCCCCCTGATTTTTAAACATTCGTACCGTGTTTCTGAAGAATTTTTTTATGAAATTTGGAAATTAGCCAAAAGAGATGTCATTTTTAATAATTTCGAGTGTCCAAAATTCATTTGACCACTCATTTTTTTGTTGTGTTAAAAAAAAGTTTTCAAAATGATAAGTATTGAAAATTTTGAAAAATTTTCTTCGGACACTCACTATTAATTAAAACGATATTTTTACTATGTTTATTCGTTAAAAAGATGATTGAACAGTGTTTTCTCTAGTGGTACGTAGCAATTTAAAAACATAATATCCGAAAAATTTGTTATGAATTTGAATCAAGACTTCTGTAGTATTAGTGATAGTAGCAGCAGCAGCAGCAGCAATAACATGGAGTAAACAGACGTTTTGTTTTTGTTGTTTATTTTTATTCCAAATCGATTTTTTTTTAATTGAAAATCTGGTTATAAAAAAAAATTCTTACATGTTTAGTTAGAGCTATTTTGTTATCAACCCTACAAATATTTTTAAAAATTGTGTAGTAGTAAATTTTTAAATATTTTAACAAGCGAAAATGTGAACTATCATTGTTTTGGTTCACGTGTACGAACGGTACACGCACTTCTAATTTTCGTCCCTTAAAAAATTTTTTCAGTGAATTATTATCGAATGGAAACTAATGTACCCGATTATTAAAAATAAAATAAAAAAAAATAATCAATATTTTAATATTTGTAGGAGGTGCTCAGTTAAAAAATAAAACCGGTAGGAAAAGACATGAAATGTAATTAAAAATCGAAATAACATTAATTCAAAATTTTTAACAATTTGTCAGCTTTAGCAAAAACTTGTTTCTTTTTTTATATTTAAATAGAATTTAAATACTTGATATTTTTCCAAGCATCATGTTTTCTGTTAGAGGAACGTCCTTTTTTAAATAACATTTATTTTTGTCTGTTTGTCATAATTCTTGTAAAGTTTTACAATCGGTATCAAACACCCTCTTTAAAAAAAAAAAAAAAAAAAAACTTGCTTAATTTTATGTCTAATCCTAGGTATGAGTGGCAAGCCTCCTCCTAAAACCTTTAGCCTTAACAATAACGCTAAGTACAAGTGGTAGAGCTCCCCACTAAACAAACTTCCTCTGTGAGCTCATATAAGCGTAAAAAAAGCATAAAAAACGTTTAAAGAAAGTGCACATGATTAATCTCCTATAAAAAAAAATAAATTGGTCAACTGTCCTAAAACGCTAGGATCGTCTTGAAATGGTGAATTATTTTACATTTATGTGAAACCAACCCCCACTCTAAATTCTAAAATTGTTTTTGTTTTGTTTCTATCAAGTCTTCAGGATGTTCACACATAATTTTCCTTAGCTCTATCATTAACCCAAATTCAGAGTGGCAACCTCCCCACCTACTCATAATTGCACAAAAACCCGTTTAAAACCACGCATAATCGCGTTTTAGAAAACAAACAAGCAAACAAAAAACACCCAGGATTTATCTATCATAGGAAAAAGAGGGGGGGGGTAACTGCCCTAAAACGCTCAAATGATTCAAAATGGGAAATCATTTTACATTAAATTCTAAAATAATTTTTGTTTATCTTTTAAAGTTTTTCAAGTTGTTCACATGCAATTGTCTATAAAGGTAGAATCACATATTTGGGGGGGGGGGTCAGATGGACAGGGGTAGCAGAAGGTATTAATCTACAATAATACTAAAGAAATATTGCAATATATTCATTTTTAACCAATCCTAGATTTCGATTTCAGTTTTTGGCGCATAAAATGCATTACAACTAAACTTTGAGTTCTCTAACTTCTTTTCTTTTAATGAATACATGGCATTTTTAAGCAATCGCAGCAGATTTATGTGCTTTTACTGCAGATTTTTGGAAACCATTCATTTCTGGAGGTTTTCAGTAGCATATTCAAATTCCCAGCACAAAAATACACTTATATAGCAAATTTCATTGTTTTTACAAAGATATAGCATTTTTACTGAAAAAGTAGTGCAAAAAATGTGACAAAACGCATATGGTCTTAAAGAGGGAAAATATCCAAACATGCAGGGCATAAAAATAGTCATAACTTCCTTGATTTTAATTGGATTTTAAAAATTTAAAAAGATTCTTTCTTAGCTTATCAAGCTCTTTCTATATATATATATATATATATATATATATATATATATATATATATATATATATACCAATATTGAAATATTTTAAGCCATTTAAATTTTTTCATGTGTATTGCTAATATAAGATTTATTTCAACAGCTAAAACTTTGACTTGGATCTTAATATGATTCATAGTACATTAGCAATCGAGCTAGATTTTTATTTTCAATAAAAAATAATTTGGTGCTTCTATATTATAACAAAAGAACATATTGAATTTCAAGTAAAACGAATGGTACCTACGTAATTGTCATGTCGCAAATAGTAACATATCAAAAAATTATGGAGAACAATAATGTAGAAAAATAGTTATTCATGAGAAACAGTTCCAATAAGGTTACATGTTGGGTCGGACATATTGGGTTACGTGATGTAAGCAAAAGGGCAAGTAACTCAGATGAAACCCAATGTGTAGCATACAAAGTTTATTCAGAAAACAAAAAACATAATGGTGCTTATGTATTTAGGTTACTGTGCTATTTTTTAAAGAGTATTTTCAAACTAAATTTAAGTTTTACAATATCTTTATTATTAAATTGTTAGGTAAAAGTACAGAGTAATTACAAAACACCCTCCCCTCCCCATGTTAAGAATGGCTTTCTAAATATTATTTCAGCACAGTAACCTAAATGCATAAGTACCAACATCTAATATATAAACGGCTATCTGTCTGTCTGTTTCCATATTTTCAAACTCTATCTCATCTGAAACTAAAAGTCGCAGTGCTAGGGGCTTCAACTGATTGGATTTTTATGGATCTTTATCTAGTTAAAATTGTTTTTAAGGGGTCAAAATAGAAAAAAATTGTAAAACATTTTTTCACTCATCTTAGTTTATCTTTAATTTTTAATCGGTTTATATGCGTGTCGTATTCGTACAGTGGTAACATCATCAGCTTTGAATACTGCAGTTTTAGTTTTGATTCTAGTTGATGGCACCTAAATACTTTTATCAAAATGACTACATTCTGCATCAAATAATCTGAAAGGGGTCAACATGTCATGAAATAAAATGATCAAACTAAATCATTAATTTGCTTTGGGATTTGATGAACTTTTTCCAGTAATTTACAGTGATTGCATCCAGATATACTATATCTTCCCAGCCAACCTTTGTAGAAGCCTTATGAACCATCTCCAATCATTTTGATGCCTGATATCCAGGGCAGGAATTTTTGCTTTTCTCTCACAAATATCCTCCCATGACGTAACTTCCAGTACACATCGGCATAACTTGACCGCTAATGAAAAGTTCTATTTCCTCGCTTGACTTCAACTTTTAACTTTATCTTTTTACGCACTCTCATCTTAATTGTCAGAAGGTTTTGTTTTTTTGTTTTTTTCTGGTTCAAATTGCTGCATCATGGAATAGGCTGCCAGAATCTGTAGTCAGCCTGCAGACAACCAAATGGTTCAAGGCAGCACTTGATGCGTCATGGCTGCTAATCGTGAATAGTATAGAATGTGAGATGTAAATCTGGGGTAAAATATCAACCAGAATTTAAATGTTTTAAGGAATCTTTTCACCTCAGCACCAAATCATGGTCTTCAAAAGAACTGGTCCTGGATATGACCTTAAACTATATCCGATGGTGAGGCTCCAGAGTGGTAGTACCTGTTAGGGTCCCAACTATGGGTTGAAAAGAAACCGACTTAAAATAAACAAATATATTCTATTAAAATTTCTTCTTTGAAATCACTGGATTTGGCATTAAATAACCCGAAAAGGGTTGATATTCCATAAAACAAAAACAACCAACCAATCAAGAGAACTAGCAAAAGATATGCCAGAGTTGATTTCGTCTCATTAGGAGAAAGACAGCATTCTCTGCTGGATTACTGCTTTGTTAAACATCTTACAAAGATCGTGATAATGCCTTGTATCCAGGTTTAAAGTTGCCTCGGACAAAACATTCAAACAGTATGCATCTTTTTTTTACACTTTTACATAGCTTCATGCATTTTGATATTTTTTTTTTGCCAATTAATTTCATTTGATAAATATTGCTTTTGGTTGTGTTTGAATACTCCTCTCCACTGGACGTAAAGAAATGTCTTTAAAGATTGTGCAACTCTTGTTAACTTGGTGCAAATAAGCCAAATGAAATTGATGTTGTTTCTTCGAGCCTAAGGTGAAAACAAATGTCCCGAGTAAGTCTTGCGTCTCTCCTTCTCAGGGAATTTGTGTCCATATTTTTTTAAAAACTGTCTTATATACATCAGATCTATGTCATTGTTTCTATGTTTTAATTACAATACAATCTTTATTTTTTCTTGTATCATTTTGTTTATCAAATTTTTTATGAATCACTCAACTCATTTCGGAGAACTGTGATTTTTATTGTTCATTGTCTGTTGATTAATGGCATACAAAAGAAAAATCCCAACACTAAAATTGTTTTACGAATTCTCCAACCAAATGCATTCCAATAATCCTTTCACTTTTTAGTATTTTTTTTTTTTAATTATTACTTGATTTTCAGTAAAGTATTCATCTGTATTTTATTTTTATAATACTTATCAATGTTGCCAGATCAACTTTATTTTATACTAGCAGGTAGACCTGACTTTGCCCGGGAGTGAATGATGATCAATGAATGTTTAACACTCCCATATTTTTATTGTCATCAAAAACGCTGAAATTGCCCATTTTTCAATTAAATCGATTAATTGCCCGCTCTAGTTGGGGATCCATTGCAGGGCACTTGAAGGAAGCTTCAAATGCCTCATCACAGTGACTTAGTTCACAATACATTGTAGTCTACGTCGCGCTATAGAGAACTTATTTTGATTTTATAAAATTATTTTTATACATAATGGCTTGAATTAAAGTTTAAAATGCAAAAGTAAAGTATCATGGTTCAATCGTGCTCTAAACAGAAATATTAATTTTGAATGCACCCCTGTCATATCAAAGAACCTACTGTTAATTTTATATGCTAGGCCTTTCTGTTTGTGCAGTAATAAACCTTCCCAAATGCACTTGTGATGTTAGGCTGTATAAGATGTTAACTTTAGTCAAAATCGCCTGTTCTTTCTTTCATCGGATTTTTTTCGATTATCAATACTTATCAAAGACATTCTAATACAAAACCTAAGAACACTGTCAGATACATAAAGTACATTTGTGTGAAATTTCAAAAAAGTCGGCCCGGCCGTTTTGGAGTCTATAGAGAACTCTCTTTTTCTCTCTCTCTCCCTCTCACGCACACACAAAGTTCATTTTATATAATGGTAGATAAATACATGCATACATAAATTTTTAAGAAATCTTTTTATTTTTCCAATTTATTTGGCATGCAAAAGTTTATTTGGCATTTTGCCTTTTTCATATACTGAAATGCTTTTTTAAGAAAAGTTCTTTTTATAGTTGATTATATTTGGCATTATTTCTGCTACTTGGAATAGGTAAGAAAGGTGTCTTCTGCCAAGTTGGAACTAGTTAGGCATATATGGTTTTGAAACGGGTCAGATTGTCTCCAACTTTAAAGTGGTTTGCTGTGCTGTATAATCGTTAATAATTAATATAAATAAGTGTTTTTTGGGGGGGGGGGTTTATACATAAATTTCTTTTTCTTTTTTTTCTTTTTATTTTATTTTAATTCATCTGTTTTATTAAAAATTATTTTATCATTTTTTAAATTTTATTTATTTTACCTTTTTTTTTTTTTTTTAACAAATCGGAAATTCTATATCGTTGTGGGTAAATTACATTTGTTTAAAAGCATGATCAAATATTTTCAAAAATATACCTTTTCAGCGAAATTTTTTTTCAAACATTTTTATTTAAATCCATATGTAATAGGATTTCAACAACAAAAAAAAAATTAGAATTATTGACTTAATAAACAACAAAAAAGATATATTTCAACAGAAGGGTTAAAAATCTCTAGAAAAGTTTCTAGCGTTACTTGGCTTTGTATTAAAATTTAAACTAAAAAATCTTTAAGTTTTATTAATTTAAATGCAAATATAAATTTCTCTCCTTATTAAATATCAATTGATAAGCTTTGAAGATTGAATGAATAATCTTAAATAACTGTGGCACTTAAAATAACTTAAATAAGGAACTTGAACATTTAATGAGTTTAATGGGAGATTTCCCTGATTTCAGTGACAATAAAAATATGGGAGCGTGAAACATTTGTTGATCATCATTCAATCCTGAGCAATTTCAGGTCACTCTGTTGGTCTATTATATAAAATGTGTTGTCTGTTTGTAAAATCAGAACAGTAGTCCAACAAATAATTCAAATAATACCCCTGTCCAAAATGCAGCAGTACTCCATAATGATATAGGTTCTCTTATCATTTTGTTTAAGTCAGGGATGGGGCATCCTACCAGATGCCAAACATACACCTGCTATTTTAGACACTCCAACCGAGAGATCTTTTTAAGATTCTAACCGTCCCTTTAAGTGCAATTGTTTGAATCTCCTTTGCACTTGGTTTACCTGGTATATTTGTAAGATAGTTTGTAAAATTCTTTTTCATAAGTCCGGTTGCTCCTATAATTACTGGAATGATGGTTCATGATTGGGAGGAAGAATGTGCAGAAATACTTATTTGTACCTGAGCAGGATTGGATGTGTTTGTTAACATATTATAGTTTAAGAATTTTATCTTTTGTTTCCTTCCCTTCTTTATTGCTAATTCATAGTTGATAAAAGTTCAGGTTCATTTGTTAAATTCTTTTTTTATTATTTAATTGATGTTGCATCCAACATAATCCCTAACCCCCCACCCCCACTCAACAATGCTTATTGTTGCCACTGAAGCATAAGCTTCAACTCTTACAGGATTTCTTTTTTATGTTGAGCTGGACAGCAAGATACTTGTCCACATTGTTTTATTAAATAGGAATCGTAATCTAGATAGAAACAAAATGTCTGTCTGATGTATGCGTAGATGTCATGTTCGGACTGCGACTGTTTTGATAATTGCAAAGTTAAGATGAAATAAATTTATAAATATATTATCGCTTGTATTTTGAGGTAAGCCAATTTGAGGAATGTGTTAATCAATATATATATATTTTAATATAGGGCGATTCTGGATTTTGGATTCCTCTTTTTAATTTTGAATTTTTTTTTATTCTATTTTCACCCCAAGCAAGGCACAGTGCCACTTTGATGTAGGGGACTACTATCAGGGCCATAAGTTGCAAGGATACTATGTAGGGAGTTGAGCAGCAAGATATCTGTTCACATTACACTTGAACTTCTGCATATCAGTACAGTTGGGAAAGTGGGAAACCGGAAGGTAGTTCTAAAGTCTAGCAGTTCTGGGGAAGAAACTATTAGAGTAGAAGGCCTTCTTACATCTAGGTATCTCTACTGCGTAAGAGTGGGATTTTGTTGTTTATCGGGTTTGTTGGAATTTTTCATCGAGGAGGTACAAGAACTTGTAGTTTGTCAGAGCATCCACGATTAAAATACTTGTAGAATAGGCATCGGGATCCAACATTTTGTCAATAGGACAGAAGCTGAAGCTTAGATGACAGTTCAGGACCTGTCAGGTCCTGAACTTAGGAAGTTGACTACATCTCTAAAAAAGGAGTGTACCAAGGGAATGTCGACATAATTATAAATCATTCTTAAAAAATATCTTTTTTTTTTCTGCAACACGCATCTCATTTTGGGACCCATAAAAAGCAGGCCATAACATGTTTTGCCTCTTCTGTGACCAAATTAATGATGTAGATTAAGGAGATTTCAGCATCTTATATACACACTCCTCATCATCTTTTGTGTTTGCCTTTCTTTCAAACAAATCCTTGCATATTTCATACTGTCATATGGAACGTAAAGGCTACTATGTAGGTTTGTATCTAACAGGGGACTGTAGGGAGTCGAGCAGCGAGACGTCTCTTCATGTTACATTTAAACTTCTGTGGGTTAGTACAGTTGGAGAAGGAATTCCAAAATTCCAAAATCTGAGAAGAAACTATAAAAGTAGGTTTTCGGCATCGTAGAACCTTAACATTGAAGAGGTGGGATTTTGCTGCTTTTTGGGTTAGTTGGGAGTATGTACGTCGAGGAGGCACATGTGAGTTCATCAGCGCATATTCCATTAAAGTACTTGTAAAACAACACTATTGCAGCCTCTCTTTCAAACAAATCTATGCATGTCTAGTACTGTTGGAGTCAATCGCCAAAATGAGACTCTCATCTCTAGTATGTGTGATATTGGGGTTACACATGGTATCATTTAATCTTTTTATATCCTTTCACCTTTTCATGACAATACTAAAAGTAAATATTTGTAAAAAATATAATCATTGAATTATCAGATAAAGTTTATCTGTCAGTTGGATTTTTCTCTGGGGTCAAATTTACTCTGTTGGAAGCTTATTTTTATTATTATTTTATTTATTTTTTTAATAAGAGAAAGGGTAGTTTCTGCTGACTGACGAAACAAAACACCTTCCTGTGAGACGGTCTTTGTTAGTTATTTTATTTGGCAAAACAATGAACCTGTGTGGTATTTTTAGGAAATAAGTTACACCTAACCTACCTAACAACTTTTGGAAGATTTCAAATATATAATGTCTGAGTCTTTGTTCCGGCCTTCTGTACTAAACAAAAGAAGAAATGTTTATTAGAGTGGAAATTCTTTTACCATGTCATAATTTTATAACATACTAACATCAGGTTTCTCAAATTTTTCTCTACTACAAATCTGTCCAAATTTAAAAAAAAATGAAAAAAAATGTTTTCTTTTTTATTTATTTATATTTTTTTTTTTTTACTTTAAACCAACGAACATAATTTTTTAAAATATTCAGGTTTATGATTATGATATCGCTAGAAAATAACTGGAATGTTTTGGCAAAAAAAAAAAAAAAAAAATTGAACCCTGAAAGATGACATAAGACTGAACTGAAGAGAAGACAAGCAATCTGAATTTTTATATCTATTTTCCTACTTTTAAATTATTCTAAATCGTTACTTCCATGGCAAGTGCTCGTCTGAGCTCCAATCTCTGGTCTCTCCTCGCAAATCTTTCACGAGGAGCACCCGTCTAGCTGAAACCACTGTCAAAAATTTTCCCCACTCTTTATCTGTGCCAAAACCAAAACGTAGATTCCATGAACAAAGCTTCTTTCTTACAAGTGCACGCCTATGAAACTCTGTTCCATCTGCCTGTTTCCCACCTGACTACAACCTGGATTTCTTCAAGTCCAACATAAACAAATTCCTTATGAACCGCCCCCTTAAGTAAAACACTTTATAAAATCTCAACACTAATGTACTGCACATGCAATAACCCTTATCCCCAAGTGGCTTCCGGGCCTTGATAAGTGATGACCATCTTGTAAAAAAAAAAAAGATTTTTAGATTATTCTAAATCAGTCAGGTGAAAAGAAATATTTGCCTCCAATGTCATTTTTATGTACTTTTAATTTTGCTTGAGTTTTAAAAATCTGATATGACATAGTATAAACAAAAAAATTGTATATCATCCAATGATATGATATAATGATTTAGTAAAAACGATTTCATTCAATTTTTCCTTTCTGTATTTTTCTTTGAACCATGAAAGAAACATATGAAATATTCAGTTTTTAAAACGGCTGTTGCATGCAGTTCATTCTTCCTTATTTTTTTTTTTTTAATTCAATTTTCATGAAGTGTAATTGAATTATGTTAATCTAATAAAATTTTTTTAAACATCAAAAATTTTTAATTTGAACATGAATTACCACCGATAATGTTACCTGATGCTTTTATTGGATATTAGCTTTCCCTAGGCAGTGTTGCCTGGTAGTCTTTAATTTTTGTTTCGCTCCTTTTTTAATATTTCAAGTTAAGTATAATTATGGATATAAAATTTATTCAATAAATGCTCAATTTTACGTTTGAAAGCATAGATTGAAATTTAACAGTTCATGTAAGCGTTTACTTTATTTAAAAGTTCCATTATAGCATATTTATTATGAGGTGGAGCTGGAATGCTTGAACATTCTGGCATGAGGTAGATAAAGGCAAAAAGTATCCATGCATTAACATGGTAGGGGGAGACTATCTTCAAGTAGTATCCTAAGCTGGGAATGGGGCAACGGACTTAAGTAAATATTAATAAGTCCTTCTCACCTTTTTTTCTCCATTTTTTTTTTTTTTTAATGGAGAGTAGATAATGTATGTGGATGTGTTATCAGCAGCTCCAGTAACTCGCTTCTTTTTTGTCCCTCAGTCCTCATTTCCAATGAATGATTTTTCTGACAAAAGGTGAAGAAAAAGCTGCTTTCCAGGTCGGTAGTACTTTGTGAACAGTAGTCGGAGATATCGGAAAATTTCTGTTTCTATGTCTATCCTTGTGGTCATGTCACTAGTAAGGGTGCTGGAGGTAAACGTTTCATCTGGGCTGACGTTATCCGCCTGATAGTCAGGGACCCGAACCTTGGATTAACCAGTAAGGAGGCTGTCCTATCAGCAGGTGCAAAGTACCCGGGCTGCTGTATTGCCATTTAATGAATGGATTCTGGACCATACAGTAGTTTCTGGTAGGGCCTCTCGATGCCATACTAGTGGGTAATTGTTACAGCTTTACCTTATCATGTGCTACAAAAAAAAAAAAAATTCTTGTCTTTTTCTCTCTTACTTTCTCTCGCTGTCCTGCTCCAACCAAGTCTATCGACCTGCTCCACAAATCCCAAAACCTCAGCATGACAAATCTCCCCAAAAAAAAAAAAAAAAAAAAGCATGAATAAAACTAGAACCCCATCTTCCAACGTAGACCCCTACTACCAGGTCTCCTTCTCCAACATCAGGGGTCTACGTTCCAACCTTCCAGAGGTTGAAACACAATTACAGGAGACAAAACCGAACATATTCTTTCTAAGTGAAACTGGCATAGGGCCAACCACTTCCCTAGACGAATTCATAATTAAAGGCTACTCTAACTTAACATCTAAATCTGACCCCCAAGATCGCCATGGGCATGGAATATGTGCCTACATTAAAGATGGCTTTCCATGTGGTAGGGATATCTCCAGAGAAGACACTAATTTACCTTGTATGTGCTTCCGGGTTGCACTAGCTTGCATCGCTGCATTTATATTTGCCCTCTATCACCCCCACAACAGTGGGGTTACTATCTTTAAGAGCATATCTGAGAAAATTGACCACATCCTGTTTGCTCATCCTTCAGCTAACATTCACATTTGCGGTGACTTCAATGTCCATAATGTGGAATGGCTGATCCACTCAAATAAGACCGATGACGAGGGGAGGTTCTGTCATGATTTTGCCACTGCCTATGACCTCACTCAGATTGTTCACAAACCCACCCGTGTGCCCGATACTACCAGTCAATATGCAAGCCTTCTAGACCTTTTCCTCACAACTTCCCCTGAGCTATTTTCATGTTCCGTTCTATCTCCTCTGAGATCCTCCGACCACTCCGTTGTAGCAGTTAAGATAAAAATGAAATGTAATAAGTCTTCAGACATACCTCTCCACCGGTATATTGATACTCTATAGCTGACTGGGATAGCTTCCATACATTCATATCTGATCTACCTCTGCATTCCATGTTTAAAAAGGATGTGTCCTCTATAGTATCAGACCTGACCGAATGGTTAATTGTAGGCATAAACTGATTCATACCATCCAAAAAATTCCAACAAAAACCTAACAACCAGCCATGGTTCTCCCCAGAATGTGCTGCTGCCATCGCACACAGAAATCACTTTACCAACGTAACCAATGTAATAGATGTACTGAGACTAAAGCTGCTTTCAGGACTGCCAGCAAACACTGTAAAAGAGTAATAAAAAATGCAAGAGAGCTATATGCCCAGTCTGTTAAATCCAAAGTAGCTGAGCAGCGGCTTGGTTCCCACCAGTTTTGGCAAATAGCAAACAGGATCTTGAACAGAAGCGTGCGTTCTATCCCAACTATCATCAATGGACCTGAGGTCATCTCGTCAGCATCAGACAAAGCCAGACTATTTGCCAAGAACTTTGCAGCTAATTCTACCCTATGCGACAAAGGCCATCAACTCCCCATATTTACTCCTATAACAGACAACACGCTATGCAGCATACAAATATCTGTGCGTGAGGTCGCCGAGCTAATCAAGAACCTTGATTCCAGTAAAGCAACTGGCCCTGACAGCATTCCAGTTACTGTGCTGAAAAAGCTCCAACCAGAACTTGCCCCCATACTTACAAAACTGTTTAAGCGTTGCCTTAAGAAGAATTGCTTTCCAACACCCTGGAAAACCTCATCAGTATGCCCTGTATTTCAGGTGAAAAGTCATCTCCCTCTCAGTACAGACCAATAAGTCTCCTGTGTGTCATGAGTAAGTTGCTTGAATCCATATTAAATAGAGAAGTAGTCAACCACCTCAGCAGAAACAACCTTCTTAGTGACATGCAATATAGTTCCCGCTCCGCAAGATCTACAGTAGATGTGCTAACGGTTATATCACATAGGATTAGTGAATCTCTTGACAAAGGCTTCCTTTCCAGGGCAATTTCTCTTGACATATCAAAGGCCTTCGATAAAGTATGGCATAAGGACCTACTTTACAAGATTTCCAGCTACGGTATCATTGGAAATATTTTTTCAAACATTAAATCATTTCTCTTCGATAGGTTCATAGGAGTAGTGGTTGATGGGCAGAAATCAGAGGCCCACAGTATTAATGCTGGAGTCCCTCAGGGGTCCATCCTAGGCCCAACTCTCTTCCTGATCTACATCAGTAATCTCCCAAAACACATACTTAAAGCATTCATTGACATCTATGCTGATGACACGCCAATCTTTCACAAGAAACCCTCGTCTGGCTGAAACTACTGTCAATAATTTTCGCCACTCTTTATCTGTGCCTAAATCCAAACATAGATTCCATGAGCAGAGCTTCTTTCTCAGAAGTGCACGACTGTAGAACTCTCTTCCGTTTGCCTGTTTCCCACCTGACTACAACTTGGATATCTTCAAGTCCAACATAAACAAATTCCTGACAAACCGCCCCCTTAAGTAAGACACTCTATCAAATCTCCAATACTAATGATTACTACAATACTATCTCATTGATTACTGTACACGCAATAACCCTTATCCCTGAGTGGCCTCCGGGCCTTGATAAGTGGTAACCTCCGGGCCCTCCATGTAAAAAAAAAAAAAAAAAAAAAAAAAAAAAAAAGATACCTTTGTTATTACTTAAAATTCAGTATTTCGGTTTTTGAATTTTGCTCTAATAAAAAGGAAGCATCACCTGTTTTGTATCCAAAGTTTCCAAAAAACATTTAGAAGCATGCGTTATTTGCCCTTGGATTCAACCGGACGTCAACAAACAGGAAGATGCAAATGCAAGCACTTACTGACATCAGCTCAGTGAACTTCCTCATTTTCATAATAATTCTCTTCAGTGCTAAGTTATCAAATATTTATAATTTTAATCGGTAATCTCCAAAAATACCGTTAGGGCTTACAACATGGCCGCCAGAAGAGTCACGTGATCCGGTTGATCCAAAACATGAATCGCCATATTACGAAACCGGAAAACGCAAATTTAAAGCAAACTTTGACAAACAAGCATAATAATTAAGTACAAAAACTTTTTATAAACACTGTTTTAACTAAAAACAACCTAAGATTGTTTCTCAAAGTTTGCCTATTTTTATAACAACATTATATCAACAAAAAATTAAATACAAACAAATTGTGATTGTTTGTCAAAGTTTGCCTTCAAGGCTGCGTTTTCCATTTGCACGATTCATGTTTTGGATCAACCGGATCACGTGACTCTTCTGGCGGCCATGTTGTAAGCCTTAACGGTATTTTTGGAGATTACCTTTTAATCTATATATATATATATATAATCGTTTTCATCCACTTTTTTCTTCATATTTTCATTTTACCACTCACAAGCCACTTCACAATAGTATGGGTACTTATGGTTTACCCATTGTATCTAAAATTTTGGTGATGTCTTTCAAAATAAATCTTAGGTTGATATTAACTTCTCAGCACAGTTTTCATGCCGTTCTTATTTGCAATTTAGATTTTCCTTTACACGCATGCAAATTTTCTGTTGTCTCAAACTGTTTAAACTTTTTTTTAACAACCTGTACTGTACATCTAAAAATAGCTCACAAATTTGAAATAGTGTTGAAGTTAAACATTCTGTCTAAAGTCAATGTTTATCTCCTTTGTCTCTCCCATAATACTGTTAATGCAAGAATAATGAGGCTTTGTACTGTGATATTCTTTGATGTAATTATAAAATTTTACTGAATAAAATAACCATATCAAATTTCATAAATTGATTAATTTCAGACAATATTTTTTACTCTATGAATAATTTTGTTTTTTCTCCTCCTCATTCTCTTTCCTTTTTCGTCTCCCGACAAAAAGTGGGTGGACTTGTAAATTCCCCTTCGTCTGTTCATCCGTTCGTCTGTCCGCATTTTTCTCAATAACTACGCTTTGGAATTTTTTGAAATTTTGCACAAACATTAAACATGATATGAGTTTAGAAAAAAAAAAAAAAAAAAAGTAACAACGGATTTTCTGGGGAATCCGGTGCCCCCCACACCCCACCCCGGGAATGCCTTTCGGGTTAAAATGGTTAAAATTGACACTTTTGTGCTTATTAAAAAAATTGATGCCTTGGATTTTAATAAAATTTTCTGAAAAGTTGTAACTAACTGATTTCTATATAATTTTGTTTGTCTACATTTCACAATAACTCTTGTGTGCTCCAGGGGCTCTTTTAGGGCTAATAAAAACACTCCATTTTTGGGACTATTTTACCATATTTGTCCAAAATTTTCTTTGTATGTCTATTTATCAGTTTTGCATGGTGCTGGACTCAAATTTAAATATGTTAAGGCCTTGGGGACTTTTGGGGCTAAATGGGGGGAGAGGGGGCAATGATGGACTTAGTCATTTCTTTTTTTGCATGGTGCAGAACTCAAATTTACATATGTTAAGGCCTAAAACTGTACCGTTTGTTCATTTTCACCAGGATTTGACGTCCCCTGAAGACTTTTGGGGCTAAAGGGGGAGGAGGGGAGTAAATGCTGAACTTAGTCATTTTTTTTTATGTCTCATTCATTGTGCACTCATGGGGAACCATGTATGCTTCACTTGATCCTCTCTCAACCTCTCTATTTCTTTCTTGGTTTCATTAAAAAAAAGAACAGAAAGCTGTTTTATCTCGTTTCAATTTTTTTGAAACAACTACCAGTAATAATGAAGGGGGGGGAGTTCTAGGAGGTTCACCTTCTCTTTTTGAGAAAGGAGTTTATTGCTAATCGCCTGAGCTGTCCTTACTGGGGAATGCCAATGGGGCTGCCCAAGCAGTGTTTGCAGGTCAGAGTACTCCTCCTCAGAGGCACTGACTTCTCAATCGCACTTTCTGACCCTGGTGTAACAGTTCTTGCAGTAGTAGAGAACTAAATACTCTCCCCTTCCCTGCCTTTTCACCACGGGAATTTTGTGGCTGTTGATTCCAAAGAGTTTTTATTTGTTTACCATGAACAGGTTAGGGATCACACTAGATCTGATGATGTAATGTTTATAAATGTATTTCGTGTAGTTTCTAACTTTTAGCCAGAACACAGACAAAATTATGACTTTCTTTTCTCTAATAGATTACTTTTTGTTTTCCAGATTGATCTCATTTCATGAATTTCAAGCTTTTGAAGCATTACTGTGTCTTCCAGATGCCCTCTATGCCTTGGCTTTTACCATTTTTGACCAAAATGGCAATGGCTACATTACCTGTGGTAATTATTTTTATCTTCTGTTATTTATCTTATCTTTGAAAAATAAAAAATGTGGTTCTTGGCCAGAATTTCATCCTATTATTAAAAGACAAAAATAAAGAAAAAATCATTAACATATCTGCGATAAGCAAAACTATATTAAAAAAATCACGTAAATTGATATTATATTGATCTTATAAATTGTCTTATATTTATAAAGAAAATAATTTTTAAAGGAATTAATAGGAAATTGTAGGCATTACAACATAAATCTAGTAAGCATGACTTATTGTTGAATTACCTCCCTTTTGTTTCTTGGCAATTTTTTTTTTTTTTATTAAAGATGGTTGGTAAGACAGTCACTTCTTGGATATTCATGAAATTTGATTTTCTTATTTAAAAATAAACTATAGGGAAAATTCTGGACAAGAACCAATTTTTTGTTTTTCAATTCCTCTGATAACACGATGCCGTTGTATTGTCCTTACAACTTAATAAAATAAGATGTCCAGTTTTAATTCTAATGTTGTTGTACTCCTTTTCACTAATACATCCTTCTTTCTATCAATGCTAACAACTCTTTTGTCTGAGTGCATAAAGACATAAGGAGTCAGAATCTGCTAGAAACGTATGTAAATATTGGCATGGTCTGTGGGAAGAAAGTAGTCTTACTTTTTTTGTGCCAAATCTTTCCATCATTATCTAAAAAAAAAAAAAATAATAATAAAATAGTTTTTGTTTCACTATTGGCGGGGAGCCTAGCTTTGCACGGTCATAAAATACGCTTAAACATGATATTTTAATTTGCCCAGATTTCGTATATATTTTTATAGTCGTAATTTCAAAAGTAAAAAAAAAAAAAAAAAAAAATGTATTTGGGTGCCATCAGTAGGAATCGAAACCGTAACTGTAGCATTCAAAGCTGGTGACGTTACCACTCTACCAACGTGACATGCATATGAACTGATTAAAATTAAAAAAATAAATCAAGATGAATGTACAAATTGTATATTTTTATTACTTACTACCTACCTTTACTTGCATATTGAGCACTGTTGAAGTAAACACTAAAAAGTAATACATAAAATATTATATCACCGTATAGAATTTTATTTGAATACATGAAATTATATATATTCATATTTTCAGAAGATCAAATAACACAGTAGAATCCCAGGATACTTTTTTTCAGGTTACGATGTGCAATATGATGTTTTACCGGCCCCTGCTTACGGTATTTGTTCCGCCTTACAGTGTTATTTATATGGTATTTAATTATATACCTGTGTATTATATACTGTAGTGTACTTTGTTACTAATTTTTAATATGTACTGTATAAAATTTTGCTTAGGCCCCGTCATAAGGTGATTTCACCTCATGATCCGAACTCCGGAACGGATTAATGCTGTACCCCGGAGTTCTACTGTACATTTATTTTAGATTTTATGAATTCCCAGGATATATTAAATACTGCAGATAAAAATGAGCTCAATAGTTATTGAATAGAGCTTTCATGTATATAATGATCTAATATATAAAATTAAGTTAGTCAGATTTTCCAAGTTAAACCTAAATACTAATGCATCTGTCAAACCGATATTTGATTCTGACTCACGGTTTCTTCCATTTTATTTTTACAGAATTAAACTAATTTTTCAGAAAATAATTATTTAGACTAAGAAATTTGTTATAGTAGGGACTTTTTCGTTTACAATGTAAACACCATCGGGCATTTATGTATTTAATAAAAATAATTTTTTAGTTTTCTACCATGTCGAATTTAAGATAAGTACTTTTTCAAAAATCTAAATATTACTCAATCCATTTCTTAAATTTATTAAATACTAGCGGTGGGTACCCGGCGTTGCCCGTGTGTTTGTAAGTGTGTGTGTTAAAAAAAAAAACGTTAAAAGAAAAAATGAAAGTTTTAGTAGGAAGATCGGATTGAACCCCGAAGCCTTGATGCGAAGGTGAAAACGAAAGGGAAAAAATAGGCAACCACCTAGGAATTGAGAAGCGTGTTAAATTAAGGGTTAAAAAGTCCCAGAGGTTTGATTGACAGTTGGCTGCTTAATGAGGTCATCACGGGGTTGTTACGGTGACGTGTCATTTTTTTTTAATTACTGCAGGGCAGTCTTTTGGCACTTGTTTACTTTGTTTCAATGCGGGTCAGTTTTGGCTTCCCGAAGATGATGGGAGTGGAAACCAGCTCCCCATTTAAAGGGGATATTCCAATCGGACGTTCGCGGTGATCGCGCCACGAACGATGCCTAGCTGATGTTTTTTTGTTATTTTTTTTGCCAAATATTTACCCGTAGTTTTTTTTTTTTTGTGTTTATTTTCCAATTCGTTTCGTTTCGTAGATTATAAATATCGGTTAAAGACGGTATTTATTGCTGTCATAGTATCTTTTAAGTTAAGAAAATAAATAATGAATAAGTAACTAATCTAATAAGAATTCACCCTTCCACCTTAGTATCACCTTAAAAGTAACTGTGAACATAGTCGACGGAAAGAAATATAACTAAAATAAGAAAAATATAAAGTCGAGTATCTCCTTAAAAATAACTGTAAACATAACCGAAGGGGGGGAAAAAAATTAATAAAATAAGGAAACTATAAAGTGGAGTAATCGTATGAACATATGGAGAACGGTCGATGGTGACACCGATGATTGCTGGTGTCGCCCGATCCATGCCTGACCGTAAATCAGTCGCAGTTGGTAAAGGGAAAAAAAAAATCATGAAACACAGAAAATAAAACTCCATGGTGGAAAAGAAAGGAACGTTGCATAAATACAGTTGGATACGCAAGTAGTAGTTGTCGACTGTAAGAGTTTATTGTAAAACATGGAATCCATGGTTAGTTCGTTTCGTTTATTTTTTTTAATAAACACGATTTTCTCTGTGTAAACTGTAAACGATGATGAGAAAAAAAAACAATAAAATAAAAACCAACAAAGGAAAAGATGGCATAAGTACCCATTGGATTAGGTAATAAAAGAAAAAGGACAATAAATAAATAAAAAATGTAAAAGAAAAAAAGAAAATGGAATAAGTAACCGTTAGAATCGCTGTATGCCATCCACTTTTTTTAAGCCACTACGAACGCAAACCGATGTTTCTTGTAATTTTCTACTGTGAACGGTCAAGTCCGGTGTAAATGGGTGGCGGTGGAAGGAGGAATCTAATAGAGAGAGAAGAGTTTACTACTTCCATTGATCCTAAGCGATTTTTGCAGCGAACTCTCACCAGATGAAATATAGGAATCTACGATCAGCAACGTTATATAGATAGAAGAGAAGATAATAGTAAGTAAACTAATTGGAGGCTCACTTCCATGAGAAATGTTTTGCTATTTTTGTGACTTCATCTTGACTTTGCTTTATGCAGCCCACCTGCATGCCATGCTTGGTTGAAATATGACCAATAATTTTTTAGTCAGCATAGTAAACAAAAAAATGTTTCAATGTTATTTGTAACTATTAACTTTTATTTTTCAGATGAGTTTGTTAATATTATCAAACATACAACATTGCACAACAAAATCCCTTTCAATTTTGAAGGGGATTTTCTACAGCTACATTTTGGCAAAAATAAGGATCGAAAAGTTTCTTATGCAGAATTCACTCAAATGATACATGTAAGTATTGTTCCTTTTTTTATTCATTTTCTTTTGCTTTTTCCTCTTTTCTTGTCTTTTCCTACATTGATTTGTGTCCTTTTTTTTATTTGTGTCCTTTTTTTATTTGTGTCCTTTTTTTTTTATTTGTGTCCTTTTTTTTTTATTTGTGTCCTTTTTTTATTTGTTGTGTTTTTTTTCAATTGTGTCGTTTTTTTCATTTGTCGTTTTTTTCATTTGGGTCCTTTTTTTTTCATTTGTGTCCCTTTTTTCATTTTGCCTTTTTATTTTTTGCATCTTTTTATGCATTTTTTTTGCTTATTAGCATTCTTTTTTTGCATTTCGTTTTCTTGCATTTTATTTTTTACAATTTTTTTTTAATGATTGCTTTCTTTCTTTGACTTTTAAAAAATCCTTTTTGCTTTGTTCCTTTTACTTTTTCTTTATTGTTTCTTTGATTTTTTTCTATTTTTCTTAATTCTTTTCTAGAAAGTATAAATACAAAAGCTTACAAATTTACCCATAATTCTGTATGCTTGTTTTGTTTTTTTATGTCTAACTAGTTAAACATTTTGGAATAACGTCATTAAATAGTGGAGTAAATGGGACTAATAATCAATCTTAAGATTGTTCACAATTCTATAATTGGGCATGTTGTGTATGAATAGTTAGTAAATATTTATCTCCTTAGACATGTAGCCACCATATTGAATACGTACTGTTTTTGATAAAATCTTATCTCCTTATTTTTATTTCCATATGAATAAAAGAGAACTAAAAAAACATACTCTACTTCATTTTAGCAACAACTCTGTTTACTATCACCACTGTAAAGAGTTTTTCTTTCTTCATTTGCCTAAAATCAAATACAATTTGCATGAAAAAATTTTTATCCAAGAACTCTATCTGTAGCATGTTACCAGAAGATTGCTTTAATATTATTAATATATTATTATTATTAATATAATATTTTTAGTAATTTTCAAATCTAATGTCACCAACCATAGTGCTTATAAAACATGCTCATAAGTCATCAAATTTTATAGGAAGAAGAGTTTGATGACTTTCAGCCAAGAATTACCCCTCCCCTCCCCCAATCCCTGCATACTCAATGTCTTTTAAATTTAACTAAGTTGAAACTGATTGGGGTTTTTCAGGAAAATGCTGAAAACTAGTTGATGAGAGGATAATGGGGAAAGTGAACCTCCCTCCCTCACCTCATCCTCCAAAAAAATAAAATAAATGAAAATAATCTGAAAATGCATTTGTCAGTTGAATCAATTCTGATTAATTTAATTATAAATTCACTCGTTTTTTTTTTTTTTGTTATTTTTTTTATTTTATTTATATTTTTTTTTTTGCCAAGATTAATTTTAGCTAACTAAATGTTTTTCCAAATTATTTTAAACTAGAAGGACCTGTGGAAATTCCACGGGATGAGAAATATATTGAATCGGCAAATGTTTTGATCAAGTTAATATTTGTCTGGATAGTGCAAAAAATTTTTTTTTTAACATAAAAACTAACACACAGCAAATATGAGTTTATAAACATTTCTATGAAAATATAGTATCCATTGTATTTTAAATAGGGAACTGATCCAAATGAGATAAATTTGTTAAGTACTAATAAAGACCCAGAAAATACTTTTTGTGCTACATAGTTCAGTACAAATAATATCACATTGTACAGGGCTCTACGGACAAACTTATCTTTAGTTGACCTTTGACAACTAAATATTTTCGTTTACTAGCCAAATACAAAAGTTACTAGCCAAACCCACATGATTTTTAGAATATGACATCTTAGTTCTGTGACGAGTATGTATATCATAAAGATTTTTCTGTTTTTTTTAATAAGTGTAATTCTAAATCTACAACAAATTTTATGTTGATACTTGAAGGTATAAACATTTTAATTTCTTCAGATATTTTTATAAATAGCCTTCGTTAAAAAAGTATATTTTTCTATTAAACTTTTATTGTTTAAACAATTTAACTTTGTTCGTTTTATAAAAAAAAAAAAAAGTTGAAAAGATATTTTTCATTCAGTAGTGAGCTTTGGAAAATTGTCAGTGAAAGAAATACAATCACCAAAAGATAAGCATTTCAGTATTTCTAGTCGCCATTTTGAAAAATCGCTCGCAAATGTGACTGCTTTACTTGCAATGTAGAGCCCTGTTTTAAGAGACAAGCTTTAATTTACATCTTCAGTTCAGTATTTCTTGATAGACAATGATCTTTTTTACCCTGTTTCTTTAGGGAAGAAATAACCACAATATTATGTAGGTGTGTTTTTACAACCTATCACTACTATACCATGGCAGGTGCTCAACTGAGCTATCTGCTCCTCCTCCCCCACTACCATGTAGAACATTCACTCGTTTAGCTACAACAACTACTAACAATTTCCCTCATCTATCTGTGCCTAAAACTAAAGTCAAATTCCATGAGCAATTTTGTTGTTGTAGTCTGTGGAACATAATACCATGGGACTACTTTCTTGCTGACTATAACATGGCTATTAAGTTCCTGTTAAGCCATCCTTTTAAATAAACAAGCACTATCCAAGTTCCAGTATTATCGAGATTCACTGTGTTATCTAATCAGCTACCTGACCCTTATCCTCAAGTGGCCTTTAAACCATAAGTATGACCCTCCCTCCTCCCACCTCTCATCGGGGAAAAAGTGGCCTTTAGTTTTATGCTGCCCTCTCCACAACACCTACACATACACTAGTCCCTACCCCACTTCCGGTTGGAAATTCATCTTGTTTGTCATTTGCTACTTAGTTCCGAGTTTGTTTTTTACATTTAGAAAGTCATTGTATGTTTTACTGATGTCTAATACAGGATGGCCCACTTAAAAGTAGCCCAGAAAATGTAGTAGAGAGGAGGAACACTCTTTTATTGTTTAAATTACCTGTAGTGTAATAAGATGCCAGAAGTGCTCACCGTTGACGTCTATGAATTTCTGGCACGTTTCACGTTTGCAGATACTGCTGTAGATCATTGCTGGTGATTTCCTGATAACGTTGGTAATGTTCTCCTTTATTTGGTCTAGATTGTGAGGATTATTTGCATAAACATTTTGTTTTAAAGTCCTCAAAGATAAAAATCATATGATGACAAGCCCAGGGAACGTGGTGGCCATAACCCTTTGCACATTGTTCTCTCTTCCGTAAACATGTCATGAATTCGTGGTATTGATTTGTGAGATGTGTGGCATGGAGTGTCATCTTGTTGGAAAAAAGAATGGCATTTTGTCTTGTGGTGTCAGTTGGTTGTTAAGAGAAAGATTAGAGAGATCGGGCTACTTTTAAGTGGGCCACCATGTACAATTAAAATAACAAAAATGCAGAAAAATCTTCATGATGTACATACCTGTCATAGAAAGAAAATGTCATATTCCAAAAATTATGTAAATAGATCAAGTAGTTATATAGGACGATGTAACTAAAAGAAAACACAATTGCAACTTCTCTTCCGATTTTCGGATTTTGTAATCATGCCCATATTCCTTTGTCTTCTTTTAAAGTTGAGGAGTTCCTCTTCTTCTGATGAATTAAGGGCGGAATGAATTGAAAAATTGACATAATAATTACATGGAATTACTACGAAATGGGTGGTGTTAAGATTTGAACATTTCAACATACTTAAAATAAAAATAATCAGTGAGATGCACAACATTGTGAAATTTGGAATATAGACGTTTTGTCATTTATTTGTATATGCTCTGTAGTTACATTGAGCTTCATAAATTAAAGGATTGGTATAAACAAAAGGTGAATTATTTTTATTATTGAAATCTTTTGAGTTGAGTAGTTTGTATATTTATTTATTTATTTATTTATCCTACCAAAACCGTCCAGAGGATTAGTTGGCCAAAACGTGGTAAGACGACAACACTATGGAAGGCAAGGATACAGGTTAGAGATTCAGCATTCCTATCCTGTCGCAGTTAACCACCTAACAAAAGCAAGAAGAACAGTTGGCTGAAATGTTGTGAAAGAACAACTATGAAGATGCAGATATTCCATAAATAAATAAATGGTGAAATGTAATTTTTTTTTTTTTTTTTTTTTTACACGGTGATCACCACTTATCAAGGCTCGGAAGCCACCCAGGGATAAGGGTTATTGCAAGTACAGTATGTTAGTGTGGAGATTTGATGAAGTGTTTACTTAAGGGGGCGGTTCATTAGGAATTTGTTAACGTTGGACTTGAAGACATCCAAGTTGTAGTCAGGTGGGAAGCAGGCAGACGGAACAGAGTTCCACAGGCGTGCAGTTCTAAGAAAGAAGCTTTGTTCATGCAATCCACGTTTTGATTTAGGCACAGATAAAGAGCGGGGGAAATTTTTCACAGTGGATTAAGCATATTTTTCCATAAACATTATATATATATAAATAAAAATTTCATATGGAAGTGAGGATAGTGTGTTCCACCTCGCCATCTTTAATAAATAAAGGGAGACAACTGAAATTAAACTACCAAGATCAAAATCAACCTTGTAAAGGCTACGATTTACTATTAAAATTTATAAAAAAAAAAGTACTTGATCAATTTATGTGATTTTTGGAATCTGATATTTTAGTTTTGTGATGGGTACGTCTACTTTTATTTATTTATTTTTTAATTGGGTAAAATTTTGGACAGTCCATTGTTTCTTTTCAAGCCAGAAGAAATGAGGTGCTAAATTTTCATGTAGTCCTTTATTTTTTTTTATTTACTTTATATTTTTGTTTATTCTTAATTAATGTCACTTTTTACAAATGGGAACATCTGTATTACTGAGCATAACATAATCTTGCTTACATTGTTTTCATCTATCGCCTTTAAACATTGTTTTATCTTGTTATGTTTATAGTGTTCTGAATTTCAGAGCCAATCTCCAACATGGTGGGAAATTCACTAGCATTCTGGAAGACTAAAAAAAAAAAAGGTTATTGTTTTGCTTGCTAGTGTCTCTTATGTTACGCCTTAGTTGTTGTATGCAAACAGATAACTCTAGAATTTGCAGTTTTTGTCCAGAATTCCTCCCATATTAAAAAAACAAAAGTAAAGAAAATCTGAACTATGTACGTATCCGTGACGAAACAAAAATATCATATTCCAAAAATCACAAATTGATAGTTTTATTTTCAAGTAAGAAAATCAAATTTTATAAATAAAGAGCAGCTGTATTGTCCACCATTTTTTTTTTAAAACCATTTGAAAAATTAGATAATTTAACAATAACTAAAAATTGCAAGATTTTTTTTTTTTTTGTAATGCCTATGAATTCCTATTAATCGCTTAAAAATGATTTTCTTCATGAAAAAAAATAAAACTACTTGATCAATTTACATAATTTTTACAATATGATGTTTACATTTCATCACGATTATATACATCATACAGATTTTTATTTTTGTTTTTAATGTGGGGGAATTCTGAACAAGAACCGAATTTGCTAGCATAAATGATAAATGTTTGAATGTTTTCATATTGTGAAATTTCAATTTTCATAAGTGTTCACTTAAAAACAATATATATGTACAGGCTGCATAATATATTTGAGGACAGATTTTATGCAAACACAACAATTATTACTTTCTTTTTTTTTTATTACTGAAAACGTTTTTGAAAATAGAATAAATATATTGCTTTGTAATAAGTTCAATGAAATCTCATGCCATTTTGCTAATGGCTTTGAAGTTTGAATCTCCTACATGCTAGAATAAGGTGGTCAGTACTCATAGTTGATGTGACATATTGCAGTTTTATGTGAAAATGAACTTGGATGAAAAAATTTAGGTAATAGGTCAATAGTAATATAATATATTTACAACAGAAAAAGAATGTATTTTTTATAATAAGGACATTTATTAAAGCTGCTGTATGACACATCTATAAAATCTCTGCTCTTTTGAAATGAATGCAAGGAATGTAACTCTTAAAATATCTTTTAGGCAAACGAGATGAGGGTAAGAATTATTTCTCATTAAAGTACAAAACCGTTTCCATATTTGTTCTCTACTAAAAATATTAGACATTAAAAGAAAAAAGTGAAACTAAGCGGCATTCACCTTAGGCAGAGTAAATCGAATTTCTCCAAAGGAGATAGTTTCTAGATAATATCAAATTCTCAAGTGATTTTCGGTGGCATGCATATCCTTGTCAAAGGAGATGATGTTGACATCCTCTGATGCATGGCATTTGGTATTCTCAATTAGTTACCCACCTAGTACTAACCAGGCTCAATGTTGCTTGACTGGTGATCTAATGAGAACTCGTGTGTCAACGTGATTATGCTATATCTAAATATTGGATACTTTTAGAGATTATTTAAGATATTAACTTTTTTCTTTTAACTTGAATCTTTTAGGATTACCACCAATGGTGTGCTGTAATGTTCTTCTGCTATCAGTGTGTCTAGAATGTCTTGCTGTTGGCATCCATCTGTCTCCTGAGACAAAGTTCTGTGCCTCAGATTAGTCCATTGCCAAAGTACAATGTCTGCTGTGATTGTGCAAGCCTATCCAGAGTCGACAGGTTCTGTTGCAGTTGCCGCAACATAGGTGGTGTCTGGTTGTGAGGGCTCTGTAACCCTCTCCCTCCATTGCTAGTCTCTCCTCATTCCTCTTAGAGCATGTTTTTACAGCTCTTTTCTAGCACCTATGGTTTTCAGCCATGAATTTTCAGCCAGTTAGATGAATTCCACTTCCCTCATATCTTGCTTACAGACATCCTTATAGTGTAGGACAGGTTTTCCTGCTAGTCTGGATGTGGTTGCAAGCTTATCCGCAAAGGATATCCATTGTCCATTTGCCTAGCATATCCAAGTCACCAGAATGTCTAACACTAACATTGTGATACCTTTTTTTTTTTTTTTTTTTAACATAGGAGTCACCACTTATCAATTGTGATTTGTTATATAGTTGTTTCATTAAAGAGTCTTAGAGAGAGACTATTATAAGTGATGCTTTTTCTTGTGAGAGTTCTTATTAGTAATGATACGAGTCTTAGTGAGAGTTCTTGTCTTATTACATATGATGTTGTATCTTAGAGAGAGAGATGTGTATGTAATGACATTTTATAACACAGACATATAATAACAATACAATTTACCTTTTTGTAGAAATCACAAACACAAAGATGAGCTTTATCACAAACACATGATGAATTTATTTTCTTACGACCGGTCGGGATTTCCTCATTAAGAACTCAAAGTTTCACATTTTAGTTTCTGAAGTGACGTCTCGCTTCAGACGTCCGCCTGTCTCTGAGTTTTCTCACTGCCCGTCTCCCCTGACTGTCTCTCCTGACTGACTCTCTCTCTGACTGTCTCTGCGACCAACTAACTCCCACTTCCTATATTGAGAAATCCATGCATCCCGGCCACGTGAGCAAAATTCACGTGTTTCAACATGCGCGACTTTGCACGTTTCCGACATTGATTTCCCAATAACCTATTTTTCTTGTGTTGTTTCCACAAAGGAATTTAACCTACATATCTAATTTATTTAACCAATATTTTATTATCCACATTCTTTTAACAATTGAATAGTTTATTTATTATTTATTTCATCCGAATTAACAATTTACTGGACATTCCATTTAAACCTATTGTTCTTTAAAACTTATGTCCAGGGTTCGATTTCTGCTTTCTCTTATTTTCATTTTAACTAATCTCTCTATTTTTATACTTACATGAACAGGGGACAGCTCTTATCATGTAACAAAAGGCCACTCGAGGATAAGGGTCAAAGAGTGTACAGCAGTCAATGGGACAATATCATAGGAATCGTTAGTAGTGGAAATTTGGTAAATTGGATTATTTAAGGGGAACAGCTCATCAAGAACTTGTTTACATTGGACTTGAAGACAACCATATTGTAATCAGCTGGAAAGCAGGCAAATGGAAGACAGTTCCACAGGTGTACAGTTCTAAGAAAGAAACTTTTGTTCATGGAGTCTACGTTTAGGTTTAGGCACGGATAAATAGTGGGGGAAGTGATTGATAGTGTTTTCAGCTAGACGAGTATTTCTCATGAAAGTTTGGTGAGGAGTGACCATAGATTGGAGCTCAGACGAGTACTTGCCATAAAAATAACAAAGTAGAGATAGGCTCGCAACGTCTCTTCTGTGAGAAAGAGGTTGCAGGGAAGAGAAAAGGGCATCCCCTACTAGGCTACAAAATCTATTTCCATCTTAAGCCTTCAAATCTTTGGGAATTTTGTAAATGAAAGATTAAATGATATTTAGAAACGATCAGATTGCTAAATTTTTACATTCAGTTTTAATTGTCACAATAACTGCATGCTTCTTCATTTGTTATGTAAGCACTGACACAAATTGGCATAGTTGGAGCAGCTCTTATGGAAATTACGAGTAGAATGTTAGCTGCGTCCAAATGGATTTGGATAAAAATTGATAATAGCCATGGAAAAGAAATTGGTGGAAAATGAGGCAAAGGATTCAGAAGTAACTTTGAGCTTTTCGTGTCTTTCACAACATTTAACGGCTTATTTATAATGGTGCGGCAATATGATGCCTACTGTCATGTCATTGAAAAGAAAGGTGGTAGATTTTTTAGCAATATCAGTACAAGTAGCTGATGGCTTTCAATGAGATGATCTGGCATGTTCGAAGTCAGGTTGGGATTGCTGTCTGAGCCAATATGATGCAAAATTTGAAATCGTTAATGAGGACAGTGCATCACTGAAGATTTCTCTTGGAGGATTCATATTAATGTATTTCATGATTCGGGGCAGCCATTGATAATTCTGAACTACAGAAAATATAAAGTTTAATAATATTTCTGTTAAAATAAAAATAATGCACTATGTGCTCTGTATATGTGTGCGTGTATATATATATATATATATATATATATATATATATATATATAGGGAGAGAGAGAGGATCAAAGAAGTATATAAGGATTTTTTAAATGGACTTTTCAATGTAATAAAAAAAACTCAACATTAAGGTGGAACTTAGATACAATAGGAAAATATATTATAATAGAAAAATATATAATGGTGTATATAGATTTATTGGTCAAGTTGAAACAAAATAATGCAATACAGTGTGTAAGGGTTATATATATATATATATATATATATATATATATATATATATATATATATTTTTTTTTTTTTTTTTTTTTTTGCCTTGAAGGATTCTTAGTAATGTATTTCATGATTAGGGACAGTCATTGATAATTCTGAAATATAGAAAATAAAAAAAGTTTAATGATACTTCTGTTATAGTAAAAATAATGTATAGCCTCAAATACCTTATGCATCCTGTATGTGTGTGTGTGTATATATATATATATATATATATATATATATAAATGGGAAAATCTTATTGGAAATGAGCTTTACATAATGCATTTTCCTTTTCTAATTTTTATATATTTGAAGAAAGTAGATAGTGAAATATCCCAAAACTGTATAAAAGGCCTATTTGACATAAGATTTTCCATTTCTCATTTATGTGATCTTGTTGAATATACCCCCCTTCTCAGTAGGTAAAAAAAACTGTTTTAAATGGGTTTGACCTTTACTCCTGATCTGAAATGGAACATGTACATCAAGTCTGTTGCCAAGGTCGCTGGGAAAATGGTGAGATCCTTCTACCACTCCAGAAGATATCTCACAACTGATGCAATTCTCTATCTATATAAAAGCCAAGTATGTCCAAGGATGGAGTACTGCTGCCACCTGGGCAGGAGCTGCTAAAAACAGCCTATCCTGCCTTGACAGAGTACAAAATAGACTTTGTGGCTTAGTTGGGGATGCCCTTTTCTCTCCCCTGCAACCTCTCTCTCTTACAGGAGAGATGTTGCAAGCCTGTCTTTGTTTTATCGTTATTTTCATGGCAAGTGCTTGTCTGAACTCCAGTCCCTGGTCCCCCTTCGCCAATCTTTCACAATAAACACCCGTCTAGCTGGAACCACTGTCAATAATTTTCCCCACTCTTTATCTGTGCCTAAATCAAAACGTAGATTCCATGAACAAAGCTTCTTTCTTAGAACTGCATGCCCGTGGACCTCTTTTCCGCTTGCCTGTTTCTCACCTGACTACAACTTGGATGTCTTCAAGTCCAACATAAACAAATTCCTGATGAACTGCCCCCTTCAGTAAGACACTTTATCAAATCTCCAATACTAACGATTACTACAACACTATCCCATTTATTACTGTACATGCAATAACCCTTATCCTCGAGTGGCTTCTGGGCCTTGATAAGTAAAGAAAAAAATAGGTGCCTTAATAAATTCTCAATAAAAAAAGCTTTTTCCACTAATATTCATCAGGCAGGAAACATTTGACCTGTCCTAACAGCTAAATTTCACTCCTTCACTATAGATGTCTCTAGAGGCCAGAAAATTTTCTACCATAGTAGATTCTTTTCTTCAATCGCTTGCTTTGGGGTTCCTCCCCTATTTTCTGCTTCCAATAACATGTTCATATTTTAATGTAATGATGAATAAACATTTTGCTGCCCAACTCCCCGCCCAGGTTTCCCCTTCTATAAGACAATAGCCTCTTACATTTCAGTGGCAACACACCTTGCTTTAGATGGACAACACCAAAAAAGTAAAATAATAAGTAATTTATCTCCTGATGAATGTAAGAAGACCAGTTAGAAAAAATCAACTTTAACCCACCTTTTTTTTTTTATTATTTTTTTTTATTTTTTTAGAGCTGTCAAAATTATTGATACTTCAATATTTTTCATATCTTTCTGGTATAAGTTATTTATATTTCCAATGCCAAATTTTCTTCCTCTGTCTCTCCCTTTTTTTGTTGTTGTTGTCCGTTTTGTACTTGTCTTCTCATTATGCACCTTTTTGATCTCCTTTCAAGCTATCCTGATCAGATTTTTAATCTACCTGTTGGCATGGTAACAAGATTGACTTCCCTTCCTTCTACATTGTGTCCATTTCACTTTTAAATTGTCACCCCTCCCCCAACTCACCATGCCCACTCTCTTTGTTATTCCTTTTTTTTTATTTCTCCCTTGCTTTGTCTGGTCTAAAAGTCTTTCACATGCGATGTACAGGGCAATTCTTATTGTGGTGTTGTAGAACATTTTCCCTGGTATTGAAAATTGTATAATGTCATATTATATAGTGCCATTGTGTATGTGTATGTGTATATATATATATATATATATATATATATATATATATACACTTGTCATATCAAAATGAAAATGCTATTATTGTGATATTTCTATGAACTACCCATAACCCCTTGAGTCACAGTAGCTACAGCTATTTATTCTACTTTGATTTTATTCAAAAATTTCTTTCTCAGAAAGAAAAGAGGGTTAAGTAAAATAAAAGCAGTCCCTACTTTCTCTTTATGAACTCTTCTATTACTTAATCAATATATATTTTTAGCTGATATATTGGATTTCATTCAAATTACTTTCCATGAGAAATTAATAAATATATTTTAAGAAACGTTTCAGTAATTCTTTTTTTTTTTTAATTTTATTTTAAATCACTTTAATAAATCACTGTTAATATCAACAAAAATTTCCAGATTACATACATACATACATACATACATACATACGTACATGTTTCTGTAGAAATATATTTTCTTATAATATATACCAATCCTTATTTAAGAAGCTCAATGTAATTACAGAGCAATATAGAGAATAGATGACAAAAAGTTATATTCCAAAATTCATGATGTTGACCATCTTATAATTTATTTATTTCATTCAGTTGACTTACACAATTCTTGACATGAGTTAAGGGCATAATAGATTCACTGATTGATATAATAATTGATTGGTTTTGGTGCTATAAAACAGATACTGTCAAGAATTGTATAAGTCAACTGAATTAAAGGAATGAATTATAAGATGGTCAACATCATGAATTTTGGAATATAACTTTTTGTCCTTTATTCTCTCTTTCTCTCTCTCTCTCTCTCTCTCTCTCTCTCTCTCTCTATATATATATATATATATATATATATATATATATATATATATACACACACACTAGCAGACCACCTGGCATTACTCAGTTGTAGAATATATTTAGATGTGATATGTTAGTTTATGCAGATTTCATATTTATTACTATAAAGCCAATAGTCTATTAATTATTATATTGTACCCAATATATAATAGTGATTTAAAAAGTAAAAAAATAAAGATATGCCAACAAAACATTTAGCTCTCCGCCATTATTTACTACCATCTGAGCTAAGTCCATATAAAAACAGATAAAATAATGTTGTTAAAGGCATAGACGTATATTTGAGCATGCATTTAGTCAACTTACGCCTGTCAAGTTCTAATCTTTTTCAATTTAAACCTCTTAGCAGCTATTTTTACCAGATAAAATCCAAAGCGAATTTGTTTCATAGATTTAAATCCCCTATATATTAAGTTTTAAATCTGTAGAAAAAAATTTGACATAGTAGTTTGGTAGAGGCTATTCTGCGCGCACACACACACATATATAACTATATAATTATAAAACTCTGGACTTGCCTTGCTTGCTTGCATCTGGTCTTCAATGACCGGACAATTCCATCTTTTAAAAAAAAAAAAAAAGGGATGACAGGTGAATTTATGTTCGTGGCATAGCAAGGCCACAGTGGAGACAACCAAAATAGCAAAACTGAAGTTGGCCTGTAGGACATTATATATATATATATACAAATGTAGGCAAATTTGGTCATTGATTTGAAAATATAGGGCTTTTTTTTTTTTTTTTTTTTTTTTTTTTACCAATTGTCATAAAATTTTAACCATAGAATAGTATTATAGTTTTCGAAATGTCTGCAAATTTACATGTACTTTTGTCCCGTAGAACCAAATATATGAGCATTTTAATATTTAATTTGGCTACCAGTATAGATACATCCATATAGAGATAAACCACCTTTTTTGGCAATTTTATAAGTTCCAAATCTCAGTGACTATTGATCAGAATTTACCAAAGAAGGCTCATTGAAGAGGTAATAATCTGAATTGTGTAGTTGGCTATGTAACATTTACCCTTAAGATCACACATTAAGCGATCATCCATCATCCAGGCCTATTTTTGGCACTTTTTTACAGCCATAAAATGCTTCATATTCATTTGTTTTCCTAGTTTTGCATATGAATTACAAAATATCTGATATTTCTCCAAAACCTCTGACCTTGATGGAACGAAGACTAAAACTTGCTGCTATGGTTTCTAATGATCTGAAATAACAGCAAGGGGAGACTTGATTCCAAATATTTCTTATATGTTATATCTCCCCTCTTTAATTTTACATGCATAAAGTAAATTTCACAGTGTATAAAGATTATTTGATACTGGAGATATTCATAATTGTACCCTATATCCAAAAGATGGTAGATATAATGTACGAGAAATATTTGGAATAAAGTCTCCTCTTGCTTTCAAAATTTCAGCTCATTTTTTTTTTTTTTTACACAGTGATCACCACTTATCAAGGCCCGGAAGCCACGATAAGGGTTATTGCGAGTACATTACGTTAGTGAGGAGATTTTATGAAGTGTTTAATTAGGGGGGGCGGTTCATTAGGAATTTGTTAACATTAGACTTGAAGACATCCAAGTTGTAGTCCGGAGGGAAGCAGGCAGACGGAACAGAGTTCCACAGGCGTGCAGTTCTAAGAAAGAAGCTTTGCTCATGAAATCCGCGTTTTGATTTAGGCACAGATATAGAGTGGGGAAAATTTTTCACAGTGGATTCAGCTAGACGGGTATTTTTTGTGAAAGATTGGCGAGGGGGGACCAGGGATTGAAACCATAGCAAGTTTTAATCTCCTCTCCAAGGCCAGAGGTTTTGGGGAAATTATGTACATAGGCATGGTTCAAAGATTAAGGAATGGGGATAAAGTTAAGGAATGGGGGGGATGTAATAATCGACAGAGAATTGTTTCTATTATAATAAATGTGTAAATCTGCACAAATTAAAATATATTTAAGCGTATCTTGTGACCGGGCAATGCCGGGCGGTCTGCTAGTACTAGTGTGTGTGTGTGTGTGTGTATATATATATATATATATATATATATATATATATATATATATATATATATACTAGCAAAAGTACCCATCATTGACTGGGTTCAAAAACAGCCTACAGAAAATGGGCTCTGATTTATGAAAGTATGATAGGTTATGAAAAGGAAGGGTTGTAAAGAGATAGCTTCGAATTTGGGGGTATCAAAACCAAAGCAAAATATGATGTAAGTAAAAATAAAATAGATAAACCCCATAATTTATTATACCATACCTGTTCACACTGAAACACTTATCACAATATTCTATGGATCTATATTAAAAAAAACCTTGTTAAACTTTGTGACATATTTCCATTCTATGGGGGTCAGGTGTAAACGAACACCCCATAATTTTATTATACCATATTTCTTAAAACTGAAACATAATTATCAAAGTATACTTACACAGATAGATATGAAAAGTCTTTATTAAAGTTTGTGCCTATTTCCATTCTATGGAGGCCAGGCGCGAATGCAGACCGCACAATTTTATTATATCATCCTTATTTAAGTTAAAACATACTTATCAAAGTATTCTTATTTACATCTATATCAAAAACACTTGTAAACGTTTTTTTTTTAAATTTTTCATTTTCATACTTTGTGGACTAGGCGCGTACGCAGACCCCACAATTTTAATGAATCATCATTATGCCAGATAAAAAATACCCATTTCTGTGTCTCGATACATCTATCATTATATGTGATCAGTTTTCTATAATAGTCAATCATATGGGAGCCTATTCATGACCAGACACACACACACACACACACACACACACACACACACACAGACGTTCAGTTTTATAGTTATTTATACATATATATATATATATATATATATATATATTACTTTTACATGCAAAATCCGATCCCACATTTTGCTAATTCCTGCCCTCTGATGAGGAGAGTATTTCTTTGAAACTCCGTGGATTAAGGACTATTCACTTATCTTGTGCTTCCTTTTTAAAATTAAATATGTTTTTAACTCTTTTTCAACATGTCTTTTAACATGGTTTATTAATCATTTGTTCATATATATATATAACTACTTAATTTACTCACATAAAATTAATATACGAAAGTATAGATTTATGCGTAAACTTTAAGTATTTACTTCAAAAGTGCTCAATACGTAGAAAATAAACAAAAATAAATTAAATAAACATGAATATACATAAACAATCACACATATGTATATATATATATGTACACATATATATATTTATATATAAACTAACATTAAAAAAAAAACAAAAAAACACTAACCTAAATGTAAAACAGATCAAGAAACAAAATATCCAGGCTATATAGAGCACACACAAAGGAACAGGTCAACCAGAGGTCGAATAGGCCTTTGTCCGATAAGTGCATGCCCATTGGCTGATACTAGAAAGCTGATTGGCTAACTAAAATCTCAATAGAAGATGCGCATATAAAAACAACCGCAGAATTCGCACATAAGTCTGAAGAATCCTAGAGTGGATGAAACACGGAATGTTCAGTGTAGCTTAATCGCCATATGCATTTTATAACTTACTATATATATATATATATATATATATATATATATATATATATATATATAGATCTTTAATCCCAAGGACTTTGTTGTTGGAAAATGTCTTTTCCATAAGTCAGTCAATTTCTTGTAATTGCTGTATTAGTTGGCTCTCCAGAATTTATGCTAGTTTTCACATGGAACGATGTAGAGATTTTCACATGTAGAGATCATCATTACATATATATATATGTGTGTGTGTGTTGTGAAAGTTTTCATTTTTTTTTTTCTTTTTTTTTTTAATCATTTCTATACTTTTACCAAAATGATTGACCTATTATTTAAGTTAATATTAGTGTTTAAAAATACTGTATAGTTTTCGAAAAAGATTGGAAGGAAAACTAGACGGCACATACACCCATATGCTACGAACAGTATTAAATATCTTAGCAAAATCATCCCACTAAGCAGCAACTTGATGGCAACCTACTTACTATATCTAATACCATCAGGGAGAGATACCTACGATTTGCCGGTCACTGTCTGAGGAGCAAGCATGAATTAGTGAGTGATGTATTGATATGGACTCCACGATGCGGACACGCAAGCAAAGGACGGCCTAGATCCATGTCCATCCAGCAGATAGCACATGACGCCAACTGTGAACCTGAAGATCTGAGGCAGCTGATGGAAGACAAGAATCTGGAGAGGAAGAGTCACATTGCTTCGAGCAAGGAGCCTGTCCTGATGATGATGATGATGATGATGATGATAGATAGTAGAAAACAAAGAACTAAAAGAAACATCACAAATGCATGTGTTTTTAAAAACCTAAACTTACTGCATCTACTGCATATGGGTTTTATCGTTTCCTTATAGTATACATGTACACCCATATAACACCTCTCTCCCCCATGAAGGTGACGCAACAGCTATCCAAAACTGTTGGCTCAGTCAAAAAAGATACATCCCTTCTATTCATTCACCACGTCAATTTAGTGGCATCCTGTCTCTGTTGCAACACTGTCGTGATACGTAACTCTTACGGTTTTTATATGGGAAATTAACTATACAAACCCTATATATCCACACCTACATCAATATATTACTACATAAGGAAAAACAAAAAAAAACTCCAGCTAAATCACAAATTCCTAACCCGACAAGCAGCAAAATTCCACCCCTTCATTCTAAAGTTTTCGAGATTTAGATGCCGAAAAACATTCCCTCAAACTGTTAGACTTTTGAATTCTTTTTCCGATTCCCTGACTGTACTAACATGACGAAATTTAAATGCAATGTGACTCAACTGCCTACATAGGCATGGTCCTACATAGTAGCCTCTTACATTCAATTGGAGACAGCTTGTTTTAGGGTGAACAAGGATTAAAAAAAAATGCACAAATTGAAACTTTCTTTGTGTTCGACTTACATCATTGTATATCAGTGGTTAAAAAAATCCGTTTTTTGTATTTTCCAAAAACTCTGTATTGTGTGGCTTCATAAAACCCAGTATTGCCCAGCTTCAAGGTGGAACAAATATTAGTCTGATTTTTAAAAAAATTAGCAGTAGATGCAGTAAGTTTAGGGAACTATATCCTTTCCTAACCAGCGGAGTGTTATCACTGTTGACTAAGAGAAGAGTCTATCAAGTATGTGTACACTGTGTGATGATGTATGGAAGTGAAACCTCACCAGTGAAGGTTGAGGACATGCATTGCATGGCGAGAAATGATGAGATTGTAAACAATGTGAGTGTTAAAGACAGGTTTAGTTCTGATGAGGTTTAGAGGAAAATTAAACCTGGATAGTATAGGAAGATATGTACAAAACTGCGACATTTATTGGGTAGGTTTCTACCAGTATTTGGTGTAATTTTTGATTTTGGAACTATTATCCTGACACCACAAATGACCATTTAATGTCAGCAATTTTTTTTTTTTTCTTGTTCTAACTTAAGACTCCATGCTTCTTGTGTTTCAAAATAATTAAACTCTTTAAATTAGTTAAAACATAAAAAAAAAATTATCCGGGTAGGTAGATGAATAACCTATCTTGCCTTTGATAACTTTTCTTTGTCATATATTTGTTTTTTGGCTATTTTTTCACTTTCTTTATACTTTAAAATGCCCTAAATTTTTTTAAAGCAAGTACACTTGAGACATTCGTCCAAAAACTCTTTTCTCTCTTTCTATGCATTTGTGAAATATGTTAATTTACTTGATTAAAATAGGATTTATCTATAAATAATGGATTGCAAATTGTGTTAATAGGTCAGAAAGTGGACGATTTTTTCAAACATTTGCATTAAAACAATTTATGTTACTAATATTAATTTGTTTTATGAAATTTTTGGATAAAATTCTTTTAATGCATTTTTTTTTATACACAGACTTTTTGCAGAAAATAAGCACACTAAAAAGTAAATGACACAATAATACGCTATTGAAAATAGAAGAATACAAAAAAGAAACATTGTAACTCCTCCATCCCTAAAAAGAAGGAAGAAAATAACTGTTCTTTCTGGTATTAGTATTTGAATTACTTTTTTAAATAAAATATTTACATGATGACTCCTTGAATGATTTCTAACTTTAAATTTCATATATGAGGGTCGTTCCAAAAGTAAAGCCTCCTATTTAATTTTTTTTTTTTTTTTAACTAAAAAAAGTTGAAGAGCTACAAAGACAGGAATGGTACCATAAAAACGAGTGACCTTTTGTGCTCCAGAATTTATTTTTTGTACGTAGTCACCACAATTCTCAGTGCACTTTTTGCTGGGAATTCAATGATACATCTCTGCTTCTGACTCGCGTCAATGATGGAGGTTGTTTTTGTAAGTCTCACATTGTCAGTATCTGCAACAGAGCTGAAACAGTTCATTTATTATAACAATGAATTTCCAATCTCCTCTGATCCAGTCAGCAGAATAAAAAAAAAAATAGGAGGCATTACTTTTGGGACGCCCTCTCATATGACAGTGTTATTTCCTAGTTTACTCAAGGCATAAGCATAGTCAACATCAAAAACCAACTGCAACCTATTTGTGTTAATGAAAACTGGTGTAATCTGTTAAAGATATATGACTATATCATCTGTTCTGTTTTTGGTCAGAGAAGGAGAAATCCTCTACTGGTGATGTAATTATAAAAATAATAAATATCAGATTATGAAAAAAAAAAAAAAAGAATTAAGTGTGACGAAAAAATAATAAAATTAGAAATTGGAAGTTTTGTCACAGATGCTGTTGTAAATCGTTTGCTATGCATTTGGAAATGACCGGTACTTGTTTAATTTTTATTTGATGGAAGATTATCACAAGGTTGATATTGATGGTTATGAGAGTAGATAAATAGTAGCGAGTAAAAGCGGATGCTACTTTCTCTTTAGATTTGTTTTGGAGAAAATATAATTAAAAAAATAGAAAGAGGACCATTAATGAATGATTTCTAGAAACTTGCATAAGTGCTTAAAGTAACTGGAGTGTGGAAATCTGAATGTAACATCAGATCTTTTATCAGGTGTATCTGATAGAACTCTGGAATCTATACAGAATTTCAAACAGAATTCTTTATTCTACGTGTAGCATATTCTCATTCAGCTAGCCATGATTGGATAGAAGCCTTAAGTAATTCGCAATTGTATTCTTAGTATCGCCTGCACTGAGGATTGAGTGTTCAACCTCCAGAACTTTAGTCACTTAGAACTGAGTTTTACCTTATTTGTTACATCGCAACAAGATACCCAAAGAAGGTTGGGGGTTACATTGGCTGAAACGTGAAAATCACACTTAAAATAAAAACGGTTGCCTAAATATCAAATTCAAATTATCGATCCTCATCTAAAAAATTCAGAAATGTAATATTTTGAAGACTAATTAGAAATTTCTTTTCAATAATTCTAAAATAAATTTGTATGACTCACTCAACGCAGTACCACTTATGTCTGGCTCAATTCTGTTGTTGGCATTGTTTTTTTTGTTTTTTTTTTTAATTTATTTTTTTTATAGAGGGACCACATGAAGGTTGATAACAACCTTAATGCAAATAGTCCTATGGAACAGACAGGATTAGAACATGACACACCCAGGTCATTAGTTCACATTGATATTTATTTTTTCATGGCCACCTCCCCTCACTATGATAAAATCAAAATTTTGTAAATTGTAACAAGAAATTAAAGCACAACGTAATCTCCAACCTTCTTCAGGTGTATCTTGTCGAACTTCTTGTCCGTAAAAGTCAGACGTAAGTGACACCTTTTCTGAAGGTTGAAGTTTCAATCCTTAATGTGGGTGACACTCAAAATACAATTGTGAATTACTTAGGACTTCTACATAGTCATGGCTGACAGGACAACACATTGCACCCCCCCCCCCGAAATAAAGGGTTCTGTTTAATATTCCATGCAGATTCTCTGAGTTCAAGATACCCCTGAAAAAGGTCAAAGGTTACATCAGTCAAAATGCTGAACGAATGATGCTCAAAATGAGAACAATCCGAGTAATACAAATTATCAGTTTTTAACTCCTATTAAAGCATATATGGTGTTATGTGGGCATTTTTATTCTTGTATTTTTAATCATTTTATTTGAAAGCTTCTTTTTTCTTTCAGGACTTCCATGAAGAACATGCTCTGCAAGCCTTTAGGCGTCTTGATGATGATCAAACCGGTTATATTTCTGCCATGGATTTTGAGAACATCATGTTGTCGCTGAAAAGTTACATGCTAACACCTTTTGTCAAAGATAATTTAGTTACGGTAAGTTAATTTTTAAGACCAGTGACATTCCTCCTTTGAATTTATTTCAGTTTGTTTCCTTATTAAATGTTTTTTTTTTTTTTTAATTCTCCGTGTATGACAGCTTTTCCGTGTTCTTCTAGTCTTGCTGGGAGGGAGGGGAGGGGGTGCACGTTTCACCTTTGTAGCGTAAAATCAAAAAATCAACCCTAGCAGACTATATATGGAGAGAAAAAGGTACCCCTTCCCGAATGTGGGATGCTGTTAAAATACTAGATATAGAAGAAAGATGGAGGATTAAAAACCTCAAGGAAGCAGCAAACATGGTGGATAGCAACAACACCCTAAACCATACAAGTATTAAATTTAACCGCATTTGGAATCCATTAATTACAAATTTATTATTTATTTTTTATTTTTATTTTTTTATTACATTTTAACCCCAAACAAGGCACATCGCCACTTTGATGTAGGGGGCTACCATCAGGGACATCAGCTACAGGGGTACTGTGTAGGAAGTTGGGCAGCAAGATGTCGGTTCACGTTACGCTTGAACTTCTACATGTCAGTACAGTTGGGGAAGCAGAGTCCCGGAAGGGAATTCTAAAGTCTAGCGGTTCTGGGGAAGAAACTACTGAAGTAGAAGGCTCTCTTACATCTAGGGATCTCTATTGTGAATGGGTGTGATTTAGCTGCTTGTCGGGGGTATTTATGTCGAGGGGGGGGTACAAATGCTTGCAGTTCATCAGAGAATTCACCGTTAAAGTACTTGTCGAACAGGCAGAGGAATGCAACATTTCATCAATGGAACAGAGGCTAAAGCTTAGATGACAGACAGTTCAGGACCTATCAGGTTGGCGACTCTCTTTTGAACCTTGTCCAGGAGCAAGAGACTAGTAGCAGATGCACCAGCCCAAATATGATAACAATACTCAATACATGGGCGAATGGTGGCCTTATAGAGGTACAGGATACTTTCGGGCGTTAGTAGCTTTCTAGCACGGTAGAGAGAACCTATCTTCTTCGTAGTGGTACTGGCAATACTCTCAATGTAATTGTTCCAACTCATGTTTCCTGTGAACGTTATGCCGAGGAGTTTAAAAGATGTACTTTAAGATAAAGAGTCTTTGGCCATTGCTAATTGGTGGTAGAGAAGGTTTCTTGTAATTATTGAAGGAAACAAGTTTAGTCTTGGCAGCATTGAATGTGACCATCCATTTTTGTCCCCATTCCACTACAGATTGGAGGTCATCCTCTAGTGTTTCTGCTATTTCCTTAGATATGTGTTCATTTGTTTTCCCCTCGTGCCTGTTATAGAGAGTGGTGTCATCAGCAAATATACCCATCTCTGAAACAATTTTATCAGGGAGGTCATTTCTAAATATTAGAAATAATAAAGGTCCAAGGATAGACCCTTGAGGCACTCCCACATTTATATCATATTGTTTAGCTATACGACCGTTAAGGACAACCTGGATTTTTCTCTTATCTAAGAAGGATTTAATTATGTTAAGTATTTTTCCAGTGATACCGTTTTGATTTAGGCACAGATAAAGAGTTTGAACTGGACTTATGTCAGTTAAATCTGTGGTACGCATGCTGCCTTTGCGCAATGGCAGTGACAAGTTCCGTATTTATATGGAGAAAATAACAAAAACAAATACGCCCAGCCCAAAGGAGATAAAATAACTTTTCTTAGAGTCGCCTCCCTTACACTGTTTTCTAATAAAACAAAAACATGCATGGTATGTCTATCCATGGTTTTGTAAAACATTTTTTGGTACTTGTACAGTTTAATCAAGGCATTAAAAAATGAAAATATATAAAAAAAAAAAAAAAAAGGTTATATTGTACATATCCTTTATAGAATGAAGTTCTCAAAAAAAAAATTTCACTTAATTTCATCAAGTAGGGTTTTTTTTAAACAGCGAAAAAACAATTTGTTATGATACTGAGCAAAATATTCGATTTTTAGGAAGAAAAGCTAGTATTAAACTGAGTTATCTTCCCATGGCATTTAAAAAAAGAATTCAAAGATGGCTACCTTCAACGCACTGTCATAAAAATGTGTTTTTCCTCAGTAAAAAAAAAAAAACTACTTGATCAAATTAAGTGAAATTTTTTTTTTTTTTCAGGGATCTTCAGTCCAAAACGGATATGTACAATATAACTTTTTTTTTTTTTTTTGTTTTTTTTTTTTCAATAATTTCATTTTTTAATGTCTTGATTAAACTGTGCAAGTACCCATTTTCCCCCTAAGATTGACAATTAGGGTAAGGATTCAGTTAAAAATTGAATCATAAGAAAGTTTTAAAGATTACCCTAGTGCCCCCTGAAAATTGAACTTTTTTTTTATATAATTCATGGACACGCGTTCAATCCCACGGTCCTATTTCTTACAATATAAAGCTACTCCCCCCTTTCCTTAGTTGAAAAAAAAAACATGGAGTTCACACCCGATGAAGGTTGTAGGTTTCAACGACCAATACATTGTGCCAATAGCATCCAAGATGAAAATAATTGTCTGAACAATCAACACAATAGAAACATTCATATCTCATCTAAAAATTTAGAACTGCAATTATTTGGTAATAAAAAAATAAGAGTTTCAAAGATATATATGGTCTGTGTAGTGTTATGGGGTAAACTGGTATACCTATTTCAGAAATAATGAACTTATCCAGAAACTATAGGTACATCTAACAAATTATAGGGTAGCGATTCATGGCAGTCATGCCCCCCCCCCCGCCCGAATTATGTGTGCTTTTGTAAGACTTTTGTTAATATACTTTTCTGCTAATTACATCACTGTGTTTGTCTTGATTATTATCGGTCTGCAGGGCTACAACACGGCGATGAAGAATTCGAAACTTACACCAATGTTTATGCAGTTTAGCAAAGATATTAAAAAAACAAAGATAAATAAAAATTCTCTATTACGTTATGGGAATGAAGTTCTCGTAAAAGAAAGCTTGCTTAATTTGATCAAGTAGATTTTTTTTTTTTTTTTTTTTTACATAGGAAAATCAGAGTTTAGTCAGATCCTTCACAACGCAGACATCTTGACTATTTTAGTTACAAGGTGGGGCTGCGAGGGGAGATAACTCTAATTTTTGGAGTTTGCCAAAATTCACATGAAGTTCTAGTAATTTTATTAATAAAATTATTAGAAACTATAAAAGTAATCTCGTTAAATATTGCCAAACTTCAAGAATTAGACAGTTATCTCCTCTGGCGCTCCCTTCTTCATAGTTAAAATTGCCAAGATGTCTTTGTCGCGAGGAGTCTGATTTAAATTTGATTTTCTTATGTAAAAAAAAAATAAAAGTAGCGTTGGGATGATTAATTGGAAATTGAAAAAATTTGTGCCTATCTTTCGATGCCAAAAACGATTCTTTTAATTGTTATTATTATTGTTATTATTTATTTATTTTTTTTTTTAAACAAAATTTTCCATGGCTGGTTGTAATGAAAAAGTAATAAATATTGATTTTTAAACTACCAGTAAAACTAATACCTATAGGTCATCACCCACAAGTGTATTTTTCCATTTGAGAAAATATCTGCATGGTCAGTATGTGTTTTAACAGTAATCGGGAATAAATAAACTATATTGTTAATTATTTAGAGATTTATAAAGAATTGGAATTGATAATTGTATTGGAATTGGGGAAACATATTGTGGTAAAATTAAATTTTTGTCTTCCTTTGTTTACAAAACCATTTGGCGGAAGTGACAGTCGACATATTTTTAGCTACGGATGACCAAAACTGTATAGAATGAACCTTTTTTTTTTTTTTTCTTATAGAAGTTTTATTCAAACAGTCTTTATGGACTGGGTTTTTTTTTTATGAACTGTTTTTCCCCCATTAATGTTTTTGAACGTTTACCTAACTTTTATAATAAAAGTTAGGTAAATGTCGATATCGAAATTTTAAAATTAACGAGTTTGCCAGGCTTAACTGCAAGACTGCCATCAATTTCGAAAACTTAAGTCATGTTAGAAAAATTTTGTTACAAATATCTGATTTCGAAAAATTTTGTATTTTTTTTATTGTAAATTGGTTTATCATTTTATTATTGAATAAAATTTCAAAGTGATAAATGGAGAAAAAATATCTTGAAAAGAAAAAACACCTCGTTTTTTTTTTGTTTTTGTTTTTTTTAATAAAACAGTTCTAATTTTGTTTGATAAAACAGTTCATAAATATAAAAAATAAACAAAAAAAAACGGTCCATTAAGTTCAAATAAAGACTGTTTAAATAAAACTTCTAAAAAAAGAAAAAGGTTCATTCTATACACTTTTGATCATCCATAGCTAAAAATATGTCGGATGTCACTTTCGCCAAATGACTTTGTAAACAAAGGAAGACGAAAGGTAAATTGCAATAAGCCCCCACTAAAAAAAAAAAAAAATCTACTTGATCAAATTAAGCGATTTTTTTTCTTTTTATTTTTTTTTTAATGATAGCATCATTCAGTAACACACATACACAATAGAGATTTTTCTTTATCTTCATTTTTTAATATCTTTCCTAAGCTACATAAGCACCCTTACATCATTATAGTATTAACTGACTATTAAAACAAAACAAAAAAAATCAGTGTGTGTGTGTTTTTTTTATTATACAAGTTTATTATCGTTTTTAAATTTTGAATACATTTACTTCTAAAACTTTTATAAAATATATTCAGTTTTAACATTTTAAGAAATATCTTATTGATCACGTTTTGATATTTCTATTGCAGGTTACTTTGGGTGGTGAACGTCATCGTCAAGTCAGCTACACATACTTCATTGCCTTCATTTCTTTACTTAACAACATGGAGTTGGTCAAGAAGATATACTTGGCTGCTTCTCAGAAGGATATCAACCGGGAGGTTACCAAAGGTTGTTGTCCAATGCATTTTCTTTTTATATATTGATATTTCAGAGTAAAAACTTTTATTTTACTTCAGTCGAAGTTCTCAGAAATCAAGAGGCCCACTACATGGAGCTAACACAAACTCTATATGAGATATAAAGATACTCGAATGTTCCACTTAAAGTTCTTTATCTCTCAAGCATTGAGTTAGTAAAGAAATTGAGAACATATTTTCCTCTCCCCAATTGACCATTTTCATATGTTGTAGTATATATTACGTTTTGGTCTCTTGGTCTTATTGGATTCCAGGACAAGAATTTATCTAGTCTGGTGGAGTATCCAGCTTCGTGCTGTTACTTGAGGTAACATCACTTGGAGAAAGTGCACCATTTCTTGTAAAAACTAATGTAAGTTAGCCATAATGAGATCTTATTTGGGCAGCAAATACTTATGTGATTTTGAATATTTAGTCAAGGTTTACTTCTAGGGAAAAAGTATCCTCATGCCAGATTGTTCTGACAAACCCCTGTACAAAGAAACCTTAGACACTCGAGGATAGTGTCTAGTAGGCATTCAAGTTCTCTCCAGTAGGCATTCAATGTTTTATGTGGGTGCATGTGCTTTTTTAAGATGAACATATATTTGGGTGAACTATTGTAGGATAAATTATACAAGATAAACCAAAAATCATCCGATCCATTTGTAGGGTTTAATAAAAGCAAATTAGAAAAGATCTGTAAGGTTTTTAGATCAGGGCTTTGTGCTACCTTCTTGACCAAGTTACTCTCCAATTCTCCAGAAAAAAACCCAAAAAAAACTGAGGCTTTTTATGCAAGCCGGCATGTTAATTTGCATGTGTAACATGTGAAATCTCACGATTTCATAAGATTTTCCTGTTGGCAAAACTGATAGAAGACACCATCTTTCCCCGTTACACTTTTCTTTCTAGTTCACAGCCGGAGAAAGGTAAATCATTTTACTACAATTATCTATATATCGTTATCCGTATTTACTTTGGCCGTTATCATGCTGTGCACCCCTAAAAACGGAAAAGGGAATATTCCAAATAAACCTTGTCACCCCTTAAAAGGAAAGTGGAATATTCCAAATAAAACAAAAAAAATTGGTATAGCTTTTAAGGCAAAGTTAATAAAAAATAATTTGTTCTCCTTGGCCTTTTGGCCAAGATCAAAGTGTAGTATCTGTTCTTCAGATGCTACATTTCAATTTCTTGTTTTAATTATTTGGACTACTGTTCTCTTGTAAAGTGTTATTCTCCCATTTCAACCGATGTAACCTCTGACCTTCTTCAGATATATCTTGTCAAATTTGGAAATCTTTCTTTTCGAACTTGGAGAATCTGAACAGAACCCTTTATTTAATCCAGAGATAGCATGTTCTCATTATCAGTTATGACCAAGTAGAAGTCTTGAATATTTCACAATTGTATTCTTAGTATCGTCCACACTGGGGAGTGATCCTGCAACCTCCAGAAGAATGTCAGTTAATGATAAGTAAAATTTAGTTCTATGTATAAGCAAGGTGAGCCAAAAGAAGGTGGACAGTAAAGTAACATTTATTTAGAGATCACCTGTATGTAAAACTATATGTAATAAGACAATTATATTATTGAAAATTGTATATAATTGTTTTATTACATATAGTTCTACATACACGTCATCTTTAAATAAGTGTTACTTTACTGTCCACCTCGTTCTGTATACGTATATATATATGTATGTGTGGAGATATGAAAAACGAACAAACTAAATTATATATTTCATCTTTATTTCAAAACTTCCTCAGGATGAATAATTTGGAGAAAATAAAATATCAGTCCAATATATGAAGATATACTTGTGTTTGTGATGTGAAAAGGATATCTTTTGTTATATTTCAGAATGAAAAAGGCTGTTGGCAATTCATGTGTATATATAGCATTGTGAAATGGTGAGGGTTTTTTTTACATATGGCTGTTAAGGATTTGAAAAGAATATGATGCAATTTTTTTTTTAATTTTCTTCCTTTGAAGATTGTAACATTGGATATGGGGCAGCCAAACCAGCTGCCAACATTGCCCTGCTTTTTATTGAAACCAACCGAGAGCTCTTTTTAGCATCCTCGCTGTTCCTTTAAGAGCAATTGTCTGGATCTCTTTTGCACTTGGTTCACCAGGAATATTAGTTAGATAGGACTTCAAGTTCTTCTCCATAAGCCCTGTGGCACCTATAATAACTGGTATGATTGATATATACCTAAGATTCCAGTTTCTTTTCCTATCATACATGAGACCTTGATTGGAATGCATATGGCCATTACAATTAAAATGTTTGATGTGATATTGAAATGAAATGAGTGTTGTTTTTATTGCATAATGATTGATTATATATATTAATTATTATAGATATTATTTTCTGTTGTGTATGTAGAGGATGGATCACGTTAGCTATCCGCATAGCGAACGATAGGTGCCCGCTATTGTTAAGTAGGGGAATAAAGAAAGGTCGCGTGGTCTCCTTGCCATGAAATGAAGACACAAAATTAGCCGGTATTATAAACACCACCAAATAAATTTATTTACAGCAGATACAAAATAAATGATAGTAAGAGTTCAGTGATAGATTATAAGTAATGTTACTTGCGTTTATAGTTTTTGAGAGGTCGACAGCGAGGTCAGGGGCGAACTGGTGTTCACCGGACCAGAGAGCATTTATTGTCACATCTGCACTATTTGATATCCAGCAAAGAACGAGAATGAATGATACACACTGGAAGTAAATGTAGCTGTATCGCCCCCTGGTGGCAAATAATGATATTACCAGAGTTAAAAGGGGGATAATCGTGTTTACCTTAAGGTCATCCGTTTGTGTTGATGTGTTCACTAGAGTGGCGAACACGGTTTCCATATGTAAATAACCCAAGTTAGGTTCTTTTAATAAACCTCTATATTGTTTAATTGTATTTGAGTTTGTAATAAGTGCTGGTTCAAGAAGTCTTCGTCGAGATTTATTTAAATGAATTTAATGAGTTCAGCTTGTTTGAAGTTAAAAGGATGACCATACTGCAATGAATGAGAATAATGCATTCAGGGAATTACTATTCTTTTATATCGGCATGTTATCGGCAGCTCCAGTAACTCTCGCTTCTCCTATTTTGTCATTCAGTCCTCATTCAATGAGTGATGTTTCTAACAAAGGGTGAAGAAAAAGCTGCTTAAAGGTCGGTACTACTTGATGACCAGTAGTCTGAGATGTCGGATATTTTTCTGTCTTTGTCTGTCCTTGTTGCCATGTCACTAGTAAGGGTGCTGGAGGTAAACGTTTTGTCTGGGCTGACGTTATCCGCCTGATAGTCAGGGACCCGAACCTTGGATTAACCACTAAGGAGGCTGTCCTATCAGCAGGCGCAAAGTACTGGGACTGCTGTATTGCCATTTGGTGAGTGGATCTGGACCATGCAGTAGTCTCTGGTGGGGCCTCTCGATGCCATACTAGTGGGTAATTGTTACGGCTTTACCTTTTCGTGTGCTACAGATAAAAAAAGATTTTTCCTGTCTTTTTCTCTCTTACTTTCCCTCTCTGTACTGCTCTAACCAAGTATGCCGACCTATTCCACAAATCCTAAAACCTCAACATGAAATATCTCCAGAATAAAAACTCGATTAAACCTAGAACCCCATCTTCCAGCGTAGACCCCTACTACCAGGTCTCCTTCTCCAATATCAGGGGTCTACGTTCCAACCTTCCAGAGGTTGAAACCCAATTACAGGAGACGAAACCGGACATATTATTTCTATGTGAAACTGGAATAGGGCCGACCACTTCCCTAGATGAGTTCATAATTAATGGATACTCCAATTTAACAGCTAAATCTGACTCCCAAGATCGCCATGGGCATGGAATATGTGCCTACATTAAGGATGGCTTCCCATGTGGCAGGGATATCTCTAGAGAAGATCCTAATTTACCCTATATGTGCTTCAGGGTTGCACTTGCTAACACCACTGCATTTATATTTGCCCTCTATAGGCCCCACAACAGCGGAGTTACTATCTTTAAGAGCATATCTGAGAAAATAGACCACATACTGTCTTCACATCCCTCGGCTAACATCCACATCTGTGGTGACTTCAACGTCCATAACGTGGAATGGCTGACCCATTCAAATAAGACAGATGATGAGGGGAGGTTTTGTCATGATTTTGCCATTGCTTATGACCTCACTCAGATTGTTCGCGAACCCACCCGTGTGCCCGATACACCCAATCAATATGCAAGCCTCTTAGACCTTTTTCTTTCAACTTCCCCTGAGCTATGTTCATGTACCGTTCATTCTCCTTTAGGATCCTCCGACCACTCCGTCGTATCAGTTAAGATAAAAACAAAATGTAAGAAGCCATCAGACGTACCCCTCCACCGTACTGTATACCGATACTCTATGGCTGACTGGGATAGCTTCCGTACATTCATATCTGATTTACCTCTGCACTCCATGTTTAAAAAGGAAGTGTCCTCTATAGTATCAGATCTGACCGAATGGTTAATTGTAGGCATAGACCAATTCATACCATCTAAAAAATTTCAACAAAAACCTAACAGCCAGCCATGGTTCTCCCCAGAATGTGCTGCTGCTATCGCGCACAGAAATCACTTTTTCCATAACTACCAACGTAATAAATGCACTGAGACTAAAGCTGCTTTCAGGACTGCCAGCAACCACTGTAAAAGAGTAATAAAAAATGCAAGAGAGCTATATGCCCAGTCTGTTAAATCCAAGGTAGCTGATCAGCGGCTTGGTTCCCACCAGTTTTGGCAAATAACAAATAGGATCCTGAACAGAAGTGTGCGTTCTATCCCAACCATTATCAATGGACCAGAGGTTATCTTGTCAGCGTCAGACAAGGCCAAACTATTTGCAAAGAACTTTGCAGCTAATTCTACCCTATGCGACGAAGGCCATCAACTCCCCATATTTCCTCCTATAACACAGAACAAGCTAGGTAACATACAAATATCCGTGCATGAGGTCGCCAAGCTAATAAAAAACCTAGATTCCAGTAAAGCAACTGGCCCTGATGGCATCCCAATTATAGTGTTAAAAAAGCTTCAACCAGAACTTGCTCCCATACTTACGAAACTATTTAAGCGCTGCCTTAAGGAGAAGTGCTTTCCGACCCCCTGGAAGACCTCATCAGTTTGCCCTGTATTTAAGAATTCAGGTGATAAGTCATCTCCCTCTCAATACAGACCAATAAGTCTTCTCTGTGTTATGAGTAAGTTACTGGAATCAATATTAAATAGAGAAATAGTCAACCACCTCAGTAGGAATAACCTTCTTAGTGACACACAATATGGTTTCCGCTCTGCAAGATCTACCGCAGATGTGCTGACGGTTATATCCCACAGGATTAGTGAATCTCTTGACAAAGGCTTCCTTTCTAGGACAATTGCTCTTGACATATCAAAGGCCTTTGACAAAGTATGGCATAAGGGTTTATTTCACAAGATTTCCAGCTACGGTATAACTGGAAATGTTTTCTCAATCATTAAATCATTTCTCTCCGATAGGCTCATAAGAGTAGTGGTAGATGGACAAAAATCGGAGGCCTGCAATATAAATGCTGGAGTCCCTCAGGGGTCAATCCTCGGCCCAACTCTCTTCCTGATCTACATCAATGACCTCCCTAAACACATACTTAAATCATTCGTTGACATCTATGCTGATGACACGACCATCTATGGCAACACATCAAAGGCTGTAAATGACGAAGTTCTCTCGGATTCTCTCTCCTCTGATCTCGAGCGCGTGGTTCAGTGGGGGAAGATGTGGCTAGTTACCTTTAATGCATCTAAAACCAAACTCCTATCCTTACATCATCAACGCTCTGATCCCCAGCTGGCATCAATTGTGATGGATGGCTCTCGTCTGGGTGAGGCCCCGTGTTTTGACAAGCTTCTGGGTTTGACCTTTACTCCTGATCTGAAATGGAACACGTACATCAAGTCTGTTGCCAAGGTCGCAGGAAAGATGGTGGGATTCTTCTACCGCTCCAGAAGATATCTCACTACTGATGCAATTCTCTATCTATATAAAAGCCAAGTACGGCCAAGGATGGAATACTGTTGCCATATCTGGGCAGGAGCTGCCAAAAACAGCCTATCATGCCTTGACAGAGTACAAAATAGACTTCGTGGTTTAGTGGGGGATGCCCTTTTCTCTACCCTGCAACCGCTCTCCCACAGAAGAGACGTTGCGAGCCTATCCTTGTTTTATCGTTATTTTCATGGCAGGTGCTCGTCTGAACTCCAATCCCTGGTCCCCCCTCGCCAATCTTTCACGAAAAACACCCATCTAGCTGAATCCACTGTGAAAAATTTCCCCCACTCTATATCTGTGCCTAAATCAAAACGCGGATTTCATGAGCAAAGCTTCTTTCTTAGAACTGCACGCCGGTGGAACTCTGTTCCTTCTGCCTGCTTCCCTCCGGACTACAACTTGGATGTCTTCAAGTCTAATGTTAACAAATTCCTAATGAACCGCCCCCCCCTAATTAAACACTTCATAAAATCTCCTCACTAACGTGATGTACTTGCAATAACCCTTATCCCTGAGTGGCTTCCGGGCCTTGATAAGTGGTGATCACTGTGTAAAAAAAAAAAAAAAAAAAAAAAAAATCTCTTTTATGTTCGTTAAGTCTTTTCTTCAATCAGTGTTAAGTTTCACCAACGTATATTTGATGACAATTATGGCATGGGCAGTATATATATCTGTATTAAATGTGTGTTTGTTTAGAAAATTTTTTGCCATTAATGTTTGTTTTATAGTTTGTGATATAGTTTGCATTATTGAAATTCCTAGTTTGTTTAGAGTGTTGCAAATTGTATTATTGGTGTGGGTGGGTAAAATATGATGAAACTTATGGAAATAATTATTCCAGGATGATGTAGAGATGAAGAAGGAATACACCAGAATTGTCATCAACATTTCGTCTTTATTTTCACCCCAAACAAGGCACATCGCCACTTTGAAGTAGGGGGCTTCTATCAGGGACATAAGTTGCAGGGGCATTATGAAGGAAGATGTGTAGCAAGATGTTTGTTCACATTACACTTGAACTTCTGCATGTCAGTACAGTTGGAAAAGCAGAATACCGGAAGGGAGTTCCAAAGTTTAGTAAAAGGCTTTCTTACACCTAGGGATATCTACTGTGAAGGGGGGGGGACTTGGCTGCTTGTCGGGTTTGTTGGGGGTAGTCACGTCAAGAGGGTATAGGTGCTTGTAGTTCGTCAGAGGATTCACCATTAAAGTACTTGTAGAACAGGCAGAGGGATGCAACATTTCATTGGTGGGACAGGCTGAAGCTTAGATGGCAGTTCAGGACCTACCAGGTTGGCGACTCTCTTTTGAACCCTGTCCAGGAGTGAGAGATAAGTAGCAGATGCACCAACCCAAATGTGACAACAGTACTCGATTCATGGGCGAATGGTGGCCTTATAGAAATACAGGATACTTCCAGGTGTAAGTAGTTTTCTAGCACAGTAGAGAGAGCCCACCTTCTTTGCAGCAGCCTTGGCAATGCTCTCAATGTATCTATTCCAGTTCATGTTGCCTGTAAACGTTAGGCCGAGGAGTTTAAAGGAAGTACTTTCAGGTAATATGTTCTTGGCCATTGCTATTAGTGGTAAAGAAGGTTTCTTGTAATTATTGAAGGAAACCAGCTTAGTCTTGGCAGGATTGAATGTGACCATCCATTTTTGTCCTCATTCCACTACAGATTGGAAGTCCTCCTCTATTGTTTTTGCCATTTCTTTAGATATGTGTTCATTTGTTTTCCCCTTGTGTCTATTATAGAGAGTGGTGTCATCAGCAAATATACCTATCTCTGAAACAATTTTATCAGGGAGGTCATTTATGAATATTAGGAATAATAAAGGTCCAAGAATAGACCCCTGAGGTACTCCCGCATTTATATCATATTTTTTAAATGTATGACCATCGAGGACAACTTGGATTTTTCTCTTAAGAAGGATTTAATTACATTGTGTATTCTTCCAGTGATACCATATCATCTAATTTTCCTTAGAAGACCATCATTTCATACCCTGTCAAAAGCCTTAGATATATCGAGGGCTACCGCTCTACCCTCCTGTTTTGTCCAGTGAATAGTATATACGTTCAGAGATTACAGTTAAGATATCTGCTGTGGAAAGGATTGCCTAAATCCATATTGTTTATCGGTCAGAAGTTTAGCATCTGTAAGGTATTGGACTAGAACTTGATTAATTAAGGACTCGAGTATTTTGGCAAAGAGCGGGAGAAGGCTAATGGGACGATAATTTAATGGGTCAGTTCTTTTAGCAGAATTCTTGGCTACCCATTATTTACTACACTGTTGTAGATTTATTTCATTTAAGACTTCCTCAGGATGATTGATTTGAAAAAATAAATAAAAACAAAACACTTATTTCATTTCATCTAGATATCCAACATTTGGAATTTCTAATGGTGATAATAATTTTAAAAAAGAAAAAACTCCATTATATCTTTAAATTTCTTAAGGCTACAAATAAAATGTCACTCACTCCATGTTATAAAGGCTATACACACTTTGAATGGTAATGGCTTTTATTTTTTTTATTTATTTATTTTTTTTCTGAAATAAAACAAAGGCATCCATTTTGCATTGCAAATACAAGTATATTTTCAAATATTGTATTTTGGTATTTTATTTCTTTAAATCAACCATCCTGAGGAAGTCTTGAAATAAAGATTTATACTAAATGCAGGTATTTTTTCAATTTCTCTTATCTTTGCTACCCATTATTGTTCTGGCTGACTAGATTTTTACATAACACTCATAATGATATAAAGATGACGCATTGATGAATATATAATTTTGGTTTGTTCCTTTTTCATCTTATATAGTGTGTGTGTGGGTGTATGTGGGTGTCTGTGTGGCAAGAGAAAATCACGTGATATAATGAAGTGTTACCTTTCATTTTCTTAACAATTAGCTTGAAAGATATTTTGCTGTACATGTTTTATTTTGTTTGATTTTATTTTTGGTGCTAGTGGACTTACTGATCCGCGCTATTTTTTTAAATCGTATTTCCAAGTTTAATTAAAGTTTTATATGTCTTTTTTTATTCAATTGTAAGGTATAGAATAGTTACAAAACACCCTCCCCATGTTAAGAATGGCTTTTTAAATAACGTTATTATTTCAGCACAGATCAATAAGTGCACTAGTACCTTATTTTTTTTTTAACTAAGTTTTTAAATTCACCAATTTAAAAACCAATATATTGAAAAAATATGATTTTTATTTATTTTTTTTATTATTTCAGAGGAGATGTTATATCAAGCCCAAGATTTTGCCGCACAAATCACACCAATGGAAGTAGATATTCTATTTCAGTTGGCCGGTCTTCGACACCAAACTGGGTAAGCGATAAAAAATATTATCGATGGAAATGGACTTTTTAATCAATTCTTCTGAAGCACCAATACCATTTCTACACACTTGTAACCAAGAAGACAAGGTGGCCATTCCATTTAAAAACCAAAATCCTTGCATAACAAACAAAATAATCTAGAGGGTTCATTTTAACGTAACATAAACAGCTAAATCTTGTTTGTTTTTTACGTTTCTTAATTATCAACGCAAACACCAGAATAACAAATCTTTTTGTCCCCATTGATCGTTTAATGTTGAAAATGGGTGTTTTTGAATAATTATTCACCCCAAAACATCTTGTTAGTTAATATTTATTTCTAATCAGCATGTTTTTAAATATTAAACTATTTTTTTTTTCTTGTTTTTTTAATTCTGTTCATTTTTAACAAATTTTCTCAATGTTTTCTCAAGTTTATATTATACTTATCACCTAGACTCAACTTTAAAAAAAAAAAATCTAAAGATATTTTCACACTCGGGTTAAGAAAGTTCCTTGGTTTTAAGAAGTTTTTAAGAACATTAACAAATACGATAAATTTTATTTTTTCTGCTACATTATTTTTCGTAACAGAAGAAGAAAATAAATAAAGATGCAAGTTTATAATCTCCCTCCTCATAGAAAAAACGAAAATATCAAAAATAAAGAAAAATCTTTATGGTGTACATACCTAGGATGAAGAGAACATATTGTACCCCAAAATTGATCAAAAATTTAAAAAAAAAAAAGAGAAAATAAAATTTTACAGCTAAATGAATATCGACAAACTCTGGACACCATTTTGCAGGACAAAGGAAATCATTCCAAATAATTAAAACTTTTGCGAGAATTTTATCCATTCTTAAAATAAGGAGGGGGGTATTGGAGAAACTCAAATTCACTAAAAAAATGAATTTCTTTATAAAAATAAAAGTACTAATTTTAGGTGTACCATATTTTCTTTCCAGTACGAGTATGTAGATCATAAAGACTTTTTTGTTGGGGGTGGAAGGTATGAACAAGCACTTGAGTAAAATACATATGGGAGGAGGGGGCTTTCTTTTTTTTTTTTTTTTTACTGTAAATCAATTTATACTAAATGCAAGTATCTTTTGAATTTCTCTTATCTTTGCTACCTATCATTGTCCTGGCTGATTTTAGATTTTTACATAACCCTCACAATTAAATTACGAATATATAATGGTTGTATTCCTCCAAACCATGTACCTATTTTAGGTGGCAATACTTCTTCCTTAAAAGAAACAAAACACACACACACACACACACACACACACACACACACACACACACACACACACACACCAGTACTTTCTTGGGTAAAAATGATTTTTTTCCTCCTTTTTTCAAATCCAATGTATGCACATTTGTCTTACGGATTACTACTAAGAGCATCTAATTTAATTTCAAAACAAATTCGATTCCTGTCCAGAATTGCCTTTGTATTACAAATGAAAATAAAAATTAGTATAATGTACTAACCATGACTAGAAAGAAATATCATATTCCAAAAGTTAGGTAAATTGATGAAGTAGTTTTATAAAGAAAATCATTTTTAAGCAATACAACATAAATTTTGCAATTTTAAATTATTGAGTTATCTCCCATTTTTTTACGCTCTTCTGTTAGTCATAAAATTTGATTTTCTTATTTAAAAAATAAAACTAATAGATAATTACATAATTTTTGGAATATGATATTTTCATTTCATCACATCATTACTAGGCACATCATACAGATTTTTCTTTATTTTTGTTTTTTAATATGGGGGAATTCTAATTAGTCATCAAAATCTTTCCCATGTTGTAATAAAAAAAAATTTTACATATAATAAAACTTCCATATTGGAGTTCAGACTGGATTTTTATGTGTGGTTGTAAAATGAATTTTTAGACTAAACGTCTAATATTGGCTGTGAAAAACATAAGGCAGAAAGATTCCGAGTAACCTGCCTGTATGTTGAGACAAATGATGAGCCTTACACAAAGTTAAAGATGTTCAATTTTTCAAAAAGTTTTTATATCATTCAATTTGTATCAAAGTTTTGAAATGTGTATTCAATGCTTATATAGTATAATGGAATTTCAAAAAATTAAGTTTAGGTTAAAAAAAAAAAAACATTGTTACGTTCTTATGTGTCATGTCAAGATTAATAAAAATTAAAAAATTAAAAAAAAATGATTGAGTATTAGATATACTAGAAATAGATTTTACAAATAAACATATTAATGATCCGCCATTTTCTAATTTGAAATGGCAGATCACACTCATGTCAAAATCACACTCTAGTTACCTCCCCTGGTTTTTAAATAGTCTTTTAAACATTAACAAATACGATAAATTTTATTTTTTCTACTACATCATTTTTCATAATTTTTACTAATTTCCACATAACACTTAAGTATATAATAGTGTTTTTACCAAAATTCATTGTATTCCATTATACTGCACAAGCACTGTATATTCATAACAGCTTTTTACACAACTAAAATTGAAATGTCTAAACTGCAAATATAATAACAAAAATATTTTAGCTTTTAATTATTCTGTTTGGATTTTTTTTTTTTTTTTTTTTTTTTCATTTTTACATTTTGAATTTTTACAAAATTGAATTTTCAAAATTGAATTTGCTTTTATGATAATTTATTTTTTTTTTGCCATTTTATTTTGTTTCTTTTTCGTCCCCCTTCATTTCTTTTTAACAATGTTTCTATAAATGATTTAATATCATGTATACAGTTAAACCAAACATCCATGTACAGAATGGCAATACAGGATGACCCTAAAAAATGCCAACCATGTTAATAAAATTCATAATCATTCCTGCAATCCAACCATATTTAGTACAAATAAAGTTCAATCTATGTCTGACTTGTCCACTTTCAGTCATGATGAGCCAGAAAACTGACTAAATTCTCATGTGAGTGGAACAGGGTTTTCTTCTGGATAAGAAAGCACACACTCTAACTTTAGCCAGAATAAATTCAAGGGAGATAACTCAGATAATTATGTGACAACAACAGCCAATGCCAAGTTTAAATCCTATCCAATCTATTTGTTCAGCTTTGTCTTGTTGGGAGACTATCCCAGTATTATCTGAACAAAAATACCTCCTGGGTAAATCAAAGGGAGATAATTCTGAGACATACGACATGGAATCAACCATGCAAAGTTCAAATCCTATCCAATCTATTGTGTTTAGTTAAATACTAATGACGTTAGGAAAGGTACTTCTAGAGTGGAGAGCCATTCTTGTAATAGAAGAATGATTCAAAATGGAATAGCAGAAGAAATAATTGTGTCGTAGAGAAAATAAAATTATCCATTTGTGAATATTAAATATAGTTGTCCCAGACAAAAATTGACAGTATCCATCCAGCCAGAAGCTTTAAATTGTAAAAAAAAATTCAGGTGAAAAATGTGGTAGTATTAATCAAGATAAAAACCTGTGACTGAACAATTGAAAGAGATTCAGTATACAGGGTGACCCCCCCCCCACCCCCACCAAAAAAATACAGAGGACATTCAATTGTTTTTCTGAGCATTTTACAGTCAACGGGGGGAAAAAAAGGTCAAAGACCCTAGTGTTTTGATGTGATGTTTTGAATATAATAAACTAGTTATGACCAACGTTTCATTTCATTCGAACAAAACACTAAGAAACTGAGCCTAATTAGAGTTGGGGCCCGTTTTTTTTTTGGGGGGGGGGGTCACCCTGTATTTATACATCAATTCTGGTTTGATCTTATCACCCCTGGCTCTAAATCTTTGTGATCATTGTTCCATGTTTGTTTAGGCTCATGAGCAAGCAACAAACCAAAAGAGTAAATAAAACCAATCAACTTCGACTTATAAAAAAAATTAATGCTCATTTTTCACAAAAACAAAACATTTAAATAACATTTACAGATAAAAATATTTTGTTTGTACTGTTATAACAAGACTGGAATTGCTGGTATTGGTACTTGTACAGTTTAATCAAGACATTAAGAAAAGGTTACATTGTACGTATCCGTTATGGAATGAAATTCTCTGAAAAAAAATTTCACTTAATTTCATCAAGCAGTTTTTTTTTTTTTTGTTTTTTTTTTTTTTTACAGCGAAAAAACAATTTATGATACCAAGCAAAAGGTTCGATTTTTTAGGAAGAAAAGCTAGTATTAAAGATGGGGAGGGAATGTCGGCGCTTTAAACTGAGTTATCTCCCCGTGGCGTGTTAAAAAAAATTCAAAGATGGCTGTAAAAAAAAACAAACTACTGGATCAAATTAAGTGAATTTTTTTTTTTTTTTTTTTTTTTTTTTTTTTCGGAGATCTTCAGTATACCTACAATACAACCTGTTTTTTTTTTTTTTTTTTTTTCCGATATTTTCATTTTTTTGAGTACCCTGGTATTAAGTTTATAACATCTTAAGATGCAAAGGGAAATAACTCTTAAGTTTGAAATCCAAAATAATTATAAATGAATCAGGAGTTTGAAAATTTAAGACTTTGATCAATGAGAAATCCAATTCTTTAGTTGATGCTGGAAATGGCCTTTTTAAAGTTTCTTTTGGCTGAAATGATGTCCTAGAAACATTAATGGAGTTCAAACGAGTTGTTAGCTCATACATTAACAACTGTTTATGAAACTGACTTGAGTGCAAACAACGCGTCCTTTCGTACAGAATTTTCTGATTATTCCAGATTGTTTTTATTAGGTTGAAAAAAAAAAAAGAACACTTTGTGTTCTCGAAAGTCTTTCTAGATTGTTGTTAAAATGAATTGAAAACATTTTTTTTATTTAATTTTATTATTTAATTATTATTTATCAATTATATTATTATATGACATTATTTATTATATTATTTATTCAATTATAAAATTCATAATTATTAATTATGTTATTATAATATGTATATTATTATTTTATTAACTATTATAAAGTATATATTTTAATATTTTATTCGCTTTTCTAAAGAAAAATAAAATATAACAATTTTTATGAGGGATAAACTCGCATGACATCATACCAATATCATTGTGCTAAAAATATTGCAACACTATTTTCCTCCAGTCATGGGTAAAATGATATTGTGTGCCGTCATATGTGTACAATATATATTGTGTGTAGTCATATATGATATATGTACAATATAAATATATAGAGTATTAAATATCCTATGATAATATTGATATTTTGTTAAAAAAAAACAAAAAAAAACAGCAATATCCGCTACATTAGAGATTTGCATGCATGGATCACATAATTCATCAAACTGCCAATGAAATAAATCTAAATGACTCTATACAAAAGTTTTGCAGACAGATTGTATTTTCCTAGTTGGGTTCCAGGGGTATCATGCCTCCCTGGCCCTGGATATAACCTTAAACTATATCCAGTGGTGAGGCCCCAGCTTGCAGGCTTTGGGGAGTGTGGAGCCACCCTTTAATTACCAGTGCTCCCAGGTCCACTCTGATCTGGAGTGGTAGTACCTGTTAGGGTCCCAACTATGGGTTAAATAGAAACCGACTTGAAAACAGCAAATATATTCTATTAAAAATTTTTTCTTCAAAATCTTTGGATTTGGCATTAAATAACCCGAAAAGGGTTGATATGCCGTAAAACAAAAACCAATCCATGCTTCCCAGCATTATGTGATGTACAAAATATAGCCTCTCCATAGTTCCATAAGGTCAATGAATGATCGTTTGTGTATCGTGAGGAGTCACATCCCAATCAAAGTTAATATACATTGGCATAGAAAGAACATGGAGGATCTAGAGGAGTAAACATTGACCACAAATCCTGCTATTCCATAGGTAGTGATAGTTTTTCATTCATTGACAAACTTATGATCTGATTTTGATAACAGCATGGCTTTGTAGATGATCATATATATTTGGCAGTGAGAGGACATAACTGCAATAAATAGTTGGGTATCATGGACTATATATGCAAGTTTGATGTGCTGTATATAAAGTAAGCCTTACATTAAAAAAAAAAAAAAAGACAACTTCACTGTTGATATAATTCTATTTAATTTCGACACATTTTTATACTTTCAAAATTTATAAAATTGGTATCATAAAATATTATCTTGTTTGTTTTTAAACTTAATAAAAAAAAAACTAATGAATTTTGTATTCTTATGAAAATTGGAATTACATTTCTGTTACTGGTGTAGGTATTTCTGTATACATGTTTATATATTAATCAGTCTTTTATGCATGATTTAAAACTTGTTTACTATTTTTATTTATTCATTTATTTTATTTATTTTTTAATAATACTAAAAGACAAGGATTTTTTTTTTCCTCCCTTGAGTGAATGGCTGCAATCATTTTTCGTTTGATATTAATTTTTATTTCAGTTATGGAAAAATGACTGGGTGAGAATTTAATTTTTCTGTTCCAGTAGTGTTTTTATTTTGGTTAAAAAAAAATTTTTTTTTTTTTTTGTATTTTGCCTCATTTAACAAATATACCTTATTTAAAGATGCAATACAACAACTAATAAGGAACCATCAAATTTCAGTGAAAATTTAAATAAATTTACATATATAATTTTATCCTGTTTTTAAATAATTTTTATTTAGATTGTTTTCCTATTTCTATTATGTTTCAGTCGATATACTAGGGATCTAAGTAGCCAATTGAAGGGAGGGTAAAAGGATGAAATCAAAGTGACTGCCCCTCCCCCCTTCGCTATGTATGCGTGTGGAGACAGAGCAGTGCAGAAAAATAACACTTTTTTTCTCTCAAAAAACTTCTGTTAGTTTTAAATCTGAAAACTCCACAGAAAGACACGGTGCACATGTGTAGGAAAGGATACAGGAAGTCATTCTTTGATGGAACAGATCATCTAACTGCTGTAGCCCCTTTCTTTCTCCTCCATTAAATTGTATGAAGTCTTAGCCTCCGTGTCAAATTAACATTTTCAGTTTTCAGCAAGAACTGTTATCAGAGAAAAAACAAAGGAAAAACAAGACAGAAAAGGATAAAAATCAATAAAAGAAAGAAAAAAGATAAAGTAAGAGAGAGGAAAAGAAAGAATAAAATCCAATCAAATAGTAACAAAAAAAAAATAAGAACCTTGGGTTCTAGTGATTTGGCCGGTGGGATCCCATATTTAGACCGCTAAAGTACAAAAGTCATTATTTGTATCCATTGACGTCTCTTGTTGCAATGGCATTCACCCTGGTCAACTTCTTTGGTCTGCATTATGTCATGAATCATGGCAGCCCATGGTAGATCACATAAGATGGCTAACTAATCGCAATTCCACCATTGAAGACCGACCGTCTGTCTACTCATATGCTTGCACTATCTAGGAAGGGAGGATTACGTCGCAAATCAACTTTCTCTTTAGGTGACAAACTACATGCTCAAACCATCAAAGATCTTGCTTTAACGGGACATGCTCCTCTATAAATCATTTCGCAGACACCTAGTTTTAACTAAACCTCCATCTTGGTTATCCAGTCACTGAACCTACAACAATTAGCAAGGGGCATCACACTAAAACCTTGACATAAAAATAAACCTTTTAACTAAAGATAAGGGGAGACAACAGGACAGATGGTAAAGGCAGATTAAATCAAATAATTAATGACTTCTTTTTTTTTTTTTTTTTTTGAGGAAGGGGTGCATCTGTAGAAGATCAGAAAGCTCACACTCGCTGAAATGTAATAGAAATATCAACGTTAATAAGGAAAATAGCCTGAAGAAAAACAGTCTAAATTTTTCATCTTAAAAATTCATACAAAAATAATCTTTGGATTATTATTTTCATCCTGGCTATGTAGACAATGTTTCTGATGATGTAACCTTCGACCTTCTTCGGGTGCGTCTTTTTGAACTTGGTAATCTTGGAACTCAGGAGTCCCTGAACCTTTATTTAATCTACTGAGATACATCATTCTCATTCTGTCAACCATGATAGCATGATCGATTTTATGTACTCTATCTGAAAATACTGACTTCCTGATTAAAAATGCACTAAAGATTAATTTTTTCTCCCCTTTTATAGAAAAACTCAATCATGTTCCACAAAGTTTAAAACAAAATCAATAATTTTCCTCTAAAACCAAACAACCAAACCAAACACCATAGATGAATATTTGAAAATATAAATAACTTGAAATGTAAAAACTTTTACCAAAATTACTGGATTCAGCATTAAATAACCCCAAAAAGGTTGATGTTTTGTAAAACAAAACAATCAAACTAAACCTATAGTAAGAAATAAACCTTCAACGTCCAGAACTCATTGTTAACCATTGTTTTTAACCATTAAATAACATTCTCCAATGGATTAAATGAAGGGTTCATTTTGGAAATTCAATACGGATTCACAAGCCTGACAAAAAATTTGTATATTTGACTAGAAGGTTCATGTTCGAAAGCTGCATCTGAAGAATGACAGGTACATCAGTTACATCAACCAAGATGAGAATAGTAGTTCTGAAAAATACAAATTATCAACCCTCATCTCAAAAAAAAAACAAATCTGAGACAAAATAATCTTTGTTAGCAAACAATTTTCTTTAGTTATTTTATTTTTACATAGCATTTTTTTTTTTTTTTTTTTTTTTGATGATTACGAATATATTTTGTAAGTCTTTAGATGTAATTTTGAGGTAGCATGTAGGTTGTTGGCATAGACACATTAGATTACAATACTTTAATCTTCTTCCATGATACTTGTATATTAAATGTAAAATAGGGACAGTAGCTTTTTTATCAAATACTGTATCTACTAGGATGAGTCAAAAGTTTCACAATATTTTAGTAACTTATTTGCTTTTGCCAGTGTTATGTTGGTGACAAACCACATTCTACTGTGAAATGCAAAACTCAGCCGATATTCTAGGAGTGTATTTTCCTCTACAGCTTCAGAATCCAATTTTAGTTTTACTTCACCATGCTTTTCCAACTTAAACAAAATTTCTTAAGTCATTTGCTTTTTATATTGTGATCAACGGTTCCTCATTATACTGAAAGGATAAGAGTTATTCCCACTGAACTGATTGTTCTTTTAATCTGGCTATTTAAGAATATCTACTTGTTAGAAAACTGTTGGATCAGATTAAGTATATTTTTTTAATAAATTCTAGCAAAGTACAATAATTTATATCTATAAAAAAAAAAATTGCTAGTCAGAATCAAATTGCATGCCCAGTGGAGCATTGTACATGTCTGTTCGAACTTCCATGATTCAAAGCACAAGATGCAGGTTGTATTTTTGATTTTTGGATTTTCACTTCATGGTTCCCAAATGAAATATGTTCAGTGGTCTAATAACCAAAATCTGCACGTCTCCAAGCAACATCACTTTGAACAAACATTTCTTATTGCTAATAACTCTCTTGCGATCAAATGACCTGGACAACAACCTCTGTAAAGCAGGCCTGTTCACTGAAAAGCGAGGTCATGCACGTGGCAAGCAAGCAAGATATTTTATTTGTATTGCTCTATTTAATACACGGAGCTTTCTCTTATTTTGAGTGTGCATATAATATATATATATATTATTACGTGTGTATGTGTATATATATATATATATATATGTGTGTGTGTGTATATATATATATATATATATATATTTCGAATCTCGCTAGATTCAGACACTCTGAGGAGTCATAAACGATGAAACACCTATATTTACCTATAACTGGGGGATTTTTTTTTTCATGATACACAACAAATAAAAAAAATGGCCAAAAATAAAAGCAAACTTTTTTTTTTTTCTTAACCTTTAGTCACTGTTGTATTTTGAAAAAAATAGTGATGCTAAGGATTTCTAACTTTATTGACTTGATAATGTAATAAAGTTTCTATGTAACTTTATACTTTATTTTACTTGGATATATTAAATCATATAGAATTACAATATCAATATATTTGTTGAGTAGAAAATATTATTTAATATGTGCATTCCCCTTTACTTGTTTCTCTGTAAAGGCAGAGTTAGACACAGTTAGATACAAGCTCATGTGGGAAAAATCCAACTCTCAAAAAGGGGGAAACTAGATTGGGACAAAAATTTAAATTGTTTAAATGTAAGAGGACAGAAAAGACTGTAGTATCAGAACAGATACTACACTTTAAATTATTTGTAAAAAGAAATATAAAGATATTTAAATTTAAAAATCCAGGAATTTAGGGAACACAAACAGTAATTAAGCAAACAAATTATGAACAAATCATAAATAATTTAAAAAAAATAAAAGTTATAAAGAAATAGATATAATTGATTTTGTAAATGCTATAAAAGTGAAAAACTATTTAGAAATAAAGTTATTTTATTGTTCATTTTGCTTTGTTTAAATTGTATTTATTTTTTAGACAAATAGAAAAAGTTTTAAAACTTCTAGTCTGTAATATTTTATTGCTAACAAATTTAAAAAAAAAAATAAATAGAAAAAAGGGTTCTTGGCCTTCGGGCTAGGATCAAAGTTAAACAAATGACTTTTTATAAAATTTTATGTTTACATATTTATTTTATTGCTTATAAAAAAATATGCACACACGTTCTCTCTCTCTCTCTCTCTCTCTCTCTCTCTCTCTCTCACACACACACAATATGGTTTGGAAATCTTAGGTAGAATGACCCCCGGTGTGCTTGAGTTATTGTGATGAATGAGAACTTTAGTTAAGATAAAGCATACACTAGCAAAGGTACAGTGCCGAGGATGACCATAGACACCCCTCCCCAATTTTTGAGTGGCCTTGTGCCTAATTTTTTGTTTATTTTTGTTTTGTTGTAAACTTTTCAGAGTAAATAAAAAAATCTATAAAAATAAATAAAAAATATATTAAAAATATATAAGAAAATAAAAAATAAATAAAAAATATATTAAAAAAATAAATAAAAAATATATTAAAAAACATAACTCAAAGTGTAGTATCTGTTCTGATGCTGCACTTCTTTCACTTCACTTTTTTGGTCTCGGTTATTAGAGGAGAAATCCCTCATGACTGATATATTTTTTTTTAAATTTTTGTTACTAACCAGAGTGCCCCTTTGTTGGGGAGCTGGTTTCCCTCCACATTAAAAACCTACTTTGTGTCTAACTTTGTCCTCATGGAGAGGCAAGTAAGTAAAAAAAAAATTTTTTTTAAGGTCCACATGTGGAAATAAAATTTCAATTTTATATACATTCAAAATTAAATTAGAATTTTGTATCCATACAAAACCTTGTTATACATACAGACTTGTTACTGTGTAAAAAAAAAATATTTCAAACTTTAAGAAAAACAAGGAAGTATTTTTTATTTAATATTTTCCTATCAAGACTGGTTTAAATTTTAGTTCAAACTAGTTTGGATGCTTGGAAGTGTGTGTGTTAAGCAAAAAAACTCAAACCTGTACCGCAAAGGAGGAAAAGAACGTGAAAAATAACAAAAAAAACTGATATCTTTGCTGTTGCATCCATCGCAAAATTGGAAGTGACGAAAACTGCCCTATTGAGGGTGAAGAAATTGATGGTTTTAGCCAATTTTTCAATAGTTGTCGTCTGAAAGTTTGAGGTTTAAGACAATACTGGTTTCATCACATTCCAATGCATCTGTCAAAAGTTTTAGGCAAACATACATATATACATTTAAACAGACAGGTGAGATTTATGTTAAAGATTAGTGTTTGTATAGTTTTATCCTCAAATTGTGATCTGACTTTCACTTTAAACGCCACCTGTTATAATGCAAATATTGCAAACTTTTTGACTCATCCTTGTATTATACGCTTTTAGCAATCTTGTGCATGACTTTTTGAATGGCCTTAAGCTAGTAAATGTTTAATAAGGTGTGTTTATAGGAGGTAAAGTAAAACAGATTTAAATCCCATTTTGTTCATAACACATATTTAGTCATCATTAATTTTTGTCCCTTTTTTTTTTTTATTATTATTAATCAACCTTTTTATTAACTCATAAAAAGCTTATCTGGCCTCTTTTGCTTTCAGATATACTTCTCCCTCCCTTTTTTATTTCATCCTATAAAACCTCATTTTAATAACCCATTATAGGGTGTGAAATAAATTTTTAGAATCCAAATGAGTTCCCTGAATAATCCGTTTCTGTGTGTTAATAACATTAGTGATAGTATTTGAGATTAATTTGTATATAGAATTTTAAAGGATGTGAACTATTACAGACTGATGCCCATTCCTGCCTGTATTTTTTTTATATCATATTTTATTTTAATGGGACTTTTTCCATTCTCTGTTTTTTTTTTTTTTTTTTTTTTTTTTTTTAATGTAATTCAGTGTTTCAGTTATGTTCCCTCCAACATTCTCATGTTTAGATTTGAAAACTTGTAACTTGTCTCATATGTAGTTAAATGTCTATTAGTAAAATGAAAATTCTGTCATCTGAAATAAACTATTCTAGGTTACATTCTGTGTATGTATCGTTGATTAGTTTTCACCCTCTTTTCTTTCTCTCACCCTCGTTTTACTTTCTCTTCCCCCCCTTGTTTTACCTTCTCTTCTCCCTTGTTTTACCTTCTCTTCTCCCTTGTTTTACCTTCTCTTCTCCCTTGTTTTACCTTCTCTTCTCCCTTGTTTTACCTTCTCTTCTCCCTTGTTTTACCTTCTCTACTCCCTTGTTTTACCTTCTCTACTCCCTTGTTTGACCTCCTCTTCTCCCTTGTTTGACCTTCTCTTCTCCCTTGTTTGACCTTCTCTTCTCCCTTGTTTGACCTTCTCTTCCCCCCCCTTGTTTTACCTTCTCTTCCCCCCCTTGTTTTACCTTCTCTTCCCCCCCTTGTTTTACCTTCTCTTCCCCCCCTTGTTTTACCTTCTCTTCCCCCCCTTGTTTTACCTTCTCTTCCCCCCTTGTTTTACCTTCTCTTCCCCCCCCTTGTTTTACCTTCTCTCCCCCCCCCTTGTTTTACCTTCTCTTCCCCCCTTGTTTTACCTTCTCTTCCCCCCCTTGTTTTACCTTCTCTTCCCCCCCTTGTTTTACCTTCTCTTCCCCCCTTGTTTTACCTTCTCTTCCCCCCCTTGTTTTACCTTCTCTTCCCCCCCCTTGTTTTACCTTCTCTTCCCCCCCTTGTTTTACCTTCTCTTCCCCCCTTGTTTTACCTTCTCTTCCCCCCCTTGTTTTACCTTCTCTTCCCCCCCTTGTTTTACCTTCTCTCCCCCCCCTTGTTTTACCTTCTCTTCCCCCCTTGTTTTACCTTCTCTTCCCCCCCCCTTGTTTTACCTTCTCTTCCCCCCCTTGTTTTACCTTCTCTTCCCCCCCTTGTTTTACCTTCTCTTCCCCCCCCTTGTTTTACCTTCTCTTCCCCCCACCCCTTGTTTTAACCTTCTCTTCCCCCCCCTTGTTTTACCTTCTCTTCCCCCCCTTGTTTTACCTTCTCTTCCCCCCCTTGTTTTACCTTCTCTTCCCCCCCCTTGTTTTACCTTCTCTTCCCCCCCTTGTTTTACCTTCTCTTCCCCCCCCTTGTTTTACCTTCTCTTCCCCCCCTTGTTTTACCTTCTCTTCCCCCCCCTTGTTTTACCTTCTCTTCCCCCCTTGTTTTACCTTCTCTTCCCCCCTTGTTTTACCTTCTCTTCCCCCCTTGTTTTACCTTCTCTTCCCCCTTGTTTTACCTTCTCTTCCCCCCTTGTTTTACCTTCTCTTCCCCCCTTGTTTTACCTTCTCTTCCCCCCTTGTTTTACCTTCTCTTCCCCCCTTGTTTTACCTTCTCTTCCTCCCTTGTTTTACCTTCTCTTCCTCCCTTGTTTTACCTTCTCTTCCTCCCTTGTTTTACCTTCTCTTCCCCCCTTGTTTTACCTTCTCTTCCCCCCTTGTTTTACCTTCTCTTCCCCCCTTGTTTTACCTTCTCTTCCCCCCCCTTGTTTTACCTTCTCTTCCCCCCCCCTTGTTTTACCTTCTCTTCCCCCCCCCTTGTTTTACCTTCTCTTCCCCCCCCCTTGTTTTACCTTCTCTTCCCCCCCTTGTTTTACTTCTCTCCCCCCCCCCTTGTTTTACCTTCTCTTCCCCCCCCTTGTTTTACCTTCTCTTCCCCCCCCCCTTGTTTTACCTTCTCTTCCCCCCCTTGTTTTACCTTCTCTTCCCCCCCTTGTTTTACCTTCTCTTCCCCCCCCTTGTTTTACCTTCTCTTTCCCCCCCCTTTGTTTTACCTTCTCTTCCTCCCTTGTTTTACCTTCTCTTCCTCCCTTGTTTTACCTTCTCTTCCTCCCTTGTTTTACCTTCTCTTCCCCCCTTGTTTTACCTTCTCTTCCCCCCCCCTTGTTTTACCTTCTCTTCCCCCCCCCTTGTTTTACCTTCTCTTCCCCCCCCTTGTTTTACCTTCTCTTCCCCCCCCTTGTTTTACCTTCTCTTCCCCCCCCTTGTTTTACCTTCTCTTCCCCCCCCTTGTTTTACCTTCTCTTCCCCCCCCCCTTGTTTTACCTTCTCTTCCCCCCCCTTGTTTTACCTTCTCTTCCCCCCCCTTGTTTTACCTTCTCTTCCCCCCCCTTGTTTTACCTTCTCTTCCCCCCCCCTTGTTTTACCTTCTCTTCCCCCCCCCCCTTGTTTTACCTTCTCTTCCCCCCCTGTTTTACCTTCTCTTCCCCCCCTGTTTTACCTTCTCTTCCCCCCCTTGTTTTACCTTCTCTTCCCCCCTTGTTTTACCTTCTCTTCCCCCCTTGTTTTACCTTCTCTTCCTCCCTTGTTTTACCTTCTCTTCCTCCCTTGTTTTACCTTCTCTTCCTCCCTTGTTTTACCTTCTCTTCCTCCTTGTTTTACCTTCTCTTCCTCCCTTGTTTTACCTTCTCTTCCTCCCTTGTTTTACCTTCTCTTCCTCCCTTGTTTTACCTTCTCTTCCCCCCTTGTTTTACCTTCTCTTCCCCCCCCCTTGTTTTACCTTCTCTTCCCCCCCCCCTTGTTTTACCTTCTCTTCCCCCCCCTTGTTTTACCTTCTCTTCCCCCCCCTTGTTTTACCTTCTCTTCCCCCCCCTTGTTTTACCTTCTCTTCCCCCCCCCTTGTTTTACCTTCTCTTCCCCCCCCTTGTTTTACCTTCTCTTCCCCCCCCTTGTTTTACCTTCTCTTCCCCCCCCTTGTTTTACCTTCTCTTCCCCCCCCCTTGTTTTACCTTCTCTTCCCCCCCCTTGTTTTACCTTCTCTTCCCCCCCCCTTGTTTTACCTTCTCTTCCCCCCCCCTTGTTTTACCTTCTCTTCCCCCCCCCTTGTTTTACCTTCTCTTCCCCCCCCTTGTTTTACCTTCTCTTCCCCCCCCTTGTTTTACCTTCTCTTCCCCCCCCCTTGTTTTACCTTCTCTTCCCCCCCCCTTGTTTTACCTTCTCTTCCCCCCCTTGTTTTACCTTCTCTTCCCCCCCCCCTTGTTTTACCTTCTCTTCCCCCCCCCTTGTTTTACCTTCTCTTCCCCCCCCTTGTTTTACCTTCTCTTCCCCCCCCCTTGTTTTACCTTCTCTTCCACCCGCCCCCTGTTTTACCTTCTCTTCCACCCGCCCCCTGTTTTACCTTCTCTTCCCCCCACTGTTTTACCTTCTCTTCCACCCCTGTTTTACCTTCTCTTCCACCCCCCCCCTGTTTTACCTTCTCTTCCTCCCTTGTTTTACCTTCTCTTCCCCCCCTTGTTTTACCTTCTCTTCCCCCCCCCTTGTTTTACCTTCTCTTCCCCCCCCCCTTGTTTTACCTTCTCTCCCCCCCCTTGTTTTACCTTCTCTTCCCCCCCCCCCCTTGTTTTACCTTCTCTTCCCCCCCTTGTTTTACCTTTTTCTTCTGCCCTATTTGACCTTTCCCCTCCCCTGTTTGACCTTTTTCTCTCCCCCCCCTTTTTTGACCTTCTCTTCCCCCCCTTTTTTGACCTTCTCTTTCCCCCCCTTTTTTGACCTTCTCCCCCCCCCTTGTTTGACCTTCTCTTCCCCCTCCCCTTGTTTGACCTTCTTCCCTCATTGTTTTACCCCCTCTCTTCCCTAAAAAAAAAAAACTATTTCCTTCCTTATTGCTCATCTTAAATTCAATAGCCTGCTTCTCATAATTTGTCATCTTCCAAAATAGATTCTTCATAAAAGAAGACCATTTTCGTCCATGATAGTTTCTTGCTCTTTTTATTATTCTTATAATGGATATATTGAACAGATTAAAAAAAGAAATAACAAAATGAGGCAAAGTTAAAATATCAAAATATTTTTAAATGTAAAAATAAAAAACTGAAAAATAATCCTATTCCTATTAAAATTTAAAAAAAATATTGATTGATGTCACTTTTTAAGGTTTTATAATACAAGTATTAATAAGTTCAAGTTTTTTCCCCTGTTTTATTTATACTAAGTTGTAGGATGTACAAATGTCTATTAATAAAAAAAATGTGACACTTTACTAATTTTCATAACTAAATTTAACAAATTCATAATAAAAAAAAATCAAGAGGTCAAAACATAGTTTGCTATTCTATTAAACTATTGACTAATATCAAAAAGAAAATGCTAGCAATATGTAAAATAATTTGACATAAAGGTTCGATTTTATACATTTTTAGAAAACTGTTATCCTCAGTTTTATAGTTGGTGTTTCACTACATTTCAGCCAACTCATCCTCTGGCTTTCTTCAGGTGGTTGACTGCAACAGGATAGGGATGCTGAGTCTTGTAACTGTATCCCCAGTAATTACCGCCTTCCATAGTTGTTGTTGTCTCACCATGTTTCGGCCAACTAATCCTCTCCCCTGCTTTGGATAGAGGCATTTAGTCTCTACGTTTCCAAGTGAGCATTGTCTGAAGATAGCAGTTTCAATCCTACCCAAAGCAGGCCAAAGGATCAGTTGGTCCAAACTATGGAAGGCAGTAATTACAAAGGATACAGTTAAGACTCAGCATTCCTATCCCGTCACGGTTAACTACCTGAAGAATGTCAGAGGACGAGTTGGCCCAATTGTGGTAACACAATAACTATGAAGGTGAGAATAACAGTTCACAAAAAGAAAAAAAAATTGAATACACAAATTATGAATCCTCATCTCAAAGGATTAAAAAAAATAAAATAAATAAAATAATATATAATTTTATACATGTTAGAGAGTTAATGTAAATATTTACTTTGTGAGCTTGTTCTTGTTTTTATATAGTCAAATTTTCTATTCCAAGTGGAAAAACTTAAAATGAATCTCTTTGGTTCAAAAATCTTCAAAATATGACATCAATGAATTAACGAAAAATAATGAAATACACAAAAGGCAGTTTATGTGCAAGAAGTTACTAAAAAGTTGTAAACTAACAGATTAAGTGCTATTATAACAACAACAACAATAAATATGATAATGACAGTATAATAAAAAGAGAGAAAATTTCTGTATTACAATATTGGGATATCCTCCAAAATAAAAATTGAAATTTGAACTTGGGCCTTTGTCAGTCACATTAAACTATCCACTTACAAATGAAATTGCCCTAAGTTGAAAAGTACTAGTCTAATGACTTTTTTAAGAAATGTCAATTATCTTGATAATTGTGGAGCAGAATACTAAAATTAGAAAAAATGTATTTATATGAAGACTTAGAATGCAGTCAAAAATGCTTTGCAGATAAAACTTGAATTGTGGGGATCTCCATCGCACGTGACAGACTCCCCCTCTCTTTTATAGGTAACAAGATGTAACTAATCTAATTAAAAAAAAAAAAAAAAAGTTTCCCCTAGGTGTTCTACCTCCCCCATATTTCATGTTACGAGAACTAAACAAAATAAATTTAGGATGATAAAAATTGCAACATTTTTATAAAGCCGTAGAGTTTAAATGTTTAAAAAATATTTTTTTTTTATTTATATATAGAAACCCATTATTTTACTGTAAATAAAAAAAAAATAGACAATATTGATTTTTATGTCCATTTTTTTTAATTTACAGCTTCAAATTCTTGTATATTTAAGGAAAATTGTCTTTAAAGTACAAGTTAATTTAAAAATGAATAAGTATCTAAAATATGAAAATCTAACCATTAGTTGATTTTTGCTAGAATTTTTTAAACACAGGTAAGTTTTATGCTTTCAAAATGTTCATTTAGTAGGAATGTTGTTTTAAGGCACTGGTAATGTAAACACAATAGCATTTTCATTATTTTCATTAACTGATTTAAAAAAATATTAGTTTATTTGAAGCTTCTTTTGAATGGTACAAAAGTTGCAATGATAATATTAAATTAGATTACAGTTAGATTGTGTTATATATGGGTGGTGGAGGTGGGGGGGGATAAATTTGTCACGTGCGTTGGAGGCACCTAGTGAATTATGATGATTAAAACATTACCTGATCACTTGGTGTGAAAATGCACATAATGACACCAGTTGAATATCGTTTTATTGACAATTATTTACATGTTTCAAACTGTTTTTGTTTTCTTCTTGATCATCACTGTCAATCTCACAATGGTTTGTTTGTTATATTCTACGGCTTTCTTCAGGTGCCTTTGATCGTAGTTTGTAAAATTTTTCTCCTGCATTTATCCTGAAAAGCGGGGTTCACATTGGATTCTCCCTCCACCATACATAGCCAAAAGTTTTGTCAGAATGAAGTTCGGCCATCTTGAGATCTTTATGCAAGATGTCTACTCATTTTATGGATGTCATCTCAACTTTTTTTTTTTTTTTTTGTCTTGAATCTCATCTGTAAACTTAAGGGAATTTTGGACTTTTCTCTTAATTTTGGTATTTAGGTCCCTGTGAGACATGCCATATCTATCGGTGCAGAGTTGCCTGAGGAAAGTTTCAGGAGCTTCTTCCACTCCTGACCAATAATCGTGTATCCTTAGATGATTGTGGTGTGGTGTTCTGTAGTTGAGTCCACAATGTAATATTGCATGCCTGCGAATACTGGCCTCTTAGAGTCTAAGATAGGCAACAACTTTTGTATAATGAGCAAGCCATACTTCACTGCATATGCCGTGCAAAGGTAGCAGAACATGCCAGCAACTCCGTTCTTTGCAGCAAAATACAAATCTCACCTTTGGATATAGCACTATGTGAGAAGTGTCTCCGCTGGTTTGGTCATGTTGAGCATAATGGTTCGATAAACAGACCCTGTGTCATGGAAGTTGATGACTTGTCTGGCATTGGTCACCCTCTCCCGAACTTGGCTCAAACTATCAAGGAAGAACTTGAAGTATGACAACTTCATGAGGTGAATATCATTGTTACATGTTTAGTCAAGGGAATTAAACATGCAACATATATTAACCAAATAAAACTAAGAGTTTTAACTAAAAAACTAAAACGTTGAAGAGCTATGAAGAAGGGAGTGGTACCATTAAAATGAACATTGTTTTTTTTTTGTTTTTTTTTTTTTTTTTTTGTTTTTTTTGTTTTTTTTTTTTTTTGTTTTTTTTTTTTTTTGTTTTTTTTTTTTGTTTTTGTTTTTTTTTGTTTTTGTTTTTTTTTTGTTTTGTTTTTTTTACATAATCACTACTATTCTCAATACACTTTTGCCAAGAATTCAATGACATATTTCTACTTCTTACACATGTTGCTTTCTTGAGTCATACACTGTCAACATCTGCAGCAGACATGAAACTTCCAGTTTATAAATATATGTTCAGTCATCATAACAATGCAATTTGCAAGTCTGATTCTTTCACTTGGAATTTAAAGAAAAAAAAAAAGGAGGCATTACTTTTGAAATGTCTTTCATATATAACTTCAAAAATTTCAAAAAGTGATTAGTCTTTTGTATCAAGAGGTTCTTTCATGTGATCTTTTTCAATTTCTCTAGATTTTGGATTCTTTAAAAGATTCCTTTGACCGGGTTATCCATAATCTGTAAATCACAACCGACAATTTGCCTAGTTAGCGCAAAATCTCTTGTTATAGGGAGCACCAACCAATAATAGAGCCTTCTCAATTTTTCTAAAACATTCTATTCCTTCTTTTTTTTCTCAGTTATTAGAGGGTTTTCTTTTCTGAATTGATAGATAAAAGCATTTTATAGACATAGGTAAGCCTTTGTAACATTAGATTATAGCAAAAGGATATTTTAAAGAAGGCTGGAAAATGAAATTTCCAAAACGTTGTGAAAATACCATTGATCAAGAGGAGTAAAATTTGTAAATAATTAAAATGTTAAAAACGGGTGAATTAATAATTATTTAAAATTTTGTGAAGTTTAATGTTTGTGATTGTTTATTAATATAAAAAAAAAAGATTTCAAAAAATGATGTTATTTTGCAAACACTAAGCTGATATTGACTGTGAAAAGATTTCCACCAATAAGACATTTTATTGATAAGATATTTGTTCTGAATATTGTAATTAGATTTCTTAAAATCTTATTTCTTGATAGGCGTATCAGGTATGATGATTTGGAATCTGTTTCCCCAATGGAAGGCCGAGAAACTCCATATTCAATTCAAATGCAAATAGCAGAGGTAAGTTTGTTTTTTTTTTGTTTGTTTTTTTTTTTTTTGTTTTTTTTTTTTGCTGTGGTTAAATTAAATAAAAATTTATTTTTAGTCATTTATGTCTCCATTAGCATAATTTATAAAAATGAAAAGGATTTTGCATTGTAATTTTTTTTAATTAAAAATTAATTTTTCTTTATTTTTTTTTCTTAATTATAACCTTTTTTTTTTCTTTATAATTTTTTTTTAATTAATTGTTATAATTTTTTTTAAATTTGGATTTAAATTTTTTTGGCTTAATTGTAAATCTCTTTTGAATAAGTGTAAGAGTTTTGGTTCCAAACTGCTTCCAACAATTCAGAGGAAAAAATAAATGGTTGAATTTACAAGATTTAATTTTTTGTAACTTTTCAAACTAATTTTGCTGAAGGCTTATGCTCCATACACAAGAATAAAAATCTAAATATTTTTACATGTACACATACTTAATCCAGAATGTAGTTTGCTTTCATTCGGTTAGCCATAACCGTGTAGAAGTCTTAAATAATTCTCAATCGTATTCTTAGTATCACCCATACTGAGCATTTAACCATCAACCTCCAGAAGACTGTCGCTTAGAACTGATAGTTATTTAGCACTTAGAACTGTTATGCCACAAGTATTTGCATATTCCTAAGTCCAACAAGGTGCATCCGAAAAAAGAAACAGTAGTTCGAATAACCTAAATAAAACAAATCATGTTGTCTGTTAAGTTATATAAATATATTCAACTGAAAAGATGTTAAAAATTTAAGAGTTGTTAAAATTCAATGAGGGAATGTTTTTATTACATATTTTGAATATCGCCGAGGTTTAAAGATTGCCTTCTTTTCAACTTTCTTATGCACTGACGATCAGTTTACTTTCATCGATCCTAAGCTAGGTCACACAAGTGAAGACAAAGTACTTGTGGCCTGATAGTGCTTTTAAGTCACCTATGTTGTCAATTGTCCACTTCCTTCTCATGTCCAAATTCCAACGTGTTTAAAATCTATTTTATTAAAATAATTTTTCATTTATAATCCAAGTTAGTCACCTGACATGATAGCTTAACCAATGGAATTTTGCTACATCTGTATCTTCGAATGTCCGAGTGTTAGAGGAATTCGAAATAGAAAAAAAAAAATGAAATCTATACAATGATTGCCCGTTTCTTTTTAATCCAAAATTTTTTTCATTGACTTGAAAATTTTAACAGATCTGTAAACAGAATTTTTTTTAAAGTTCTATAAGAGTTAGATACGTCCTAAGATTAGGATGCAAGTTCTCCATGTTTTTTAATTCAGAAAAAGTAGATTTCCTCTTAAATCATTAGAGAACCTCATGAATGTGGAATACTGCCACCTGCTGTCTCGCAATCTGATTGGCTAAACACACTGTCATCTGTCTGTTTGCATAAACAACCAAAAGATACTGTCAAAAAGTCATTTTTAGCATGGGTCATAAACTACGCTAGTGCCTCCCTTATTCTTGAGTTGCGTTCAGCCTTGATAAACAATAACTTATTAGTAAACATAATTTACAATGTCAAGTTTTGAGACACAACTGGTCAGTCAATCCCCTGTAATCTTTAACCATTTTTTTTTCCCTCTAATCTTATTCGCCTTTTAGAAGATGTTTTACACAATTAGTAGTTCCTCCTTTTTTATAATCTATATCATTTATTACAGGAAAAAATTCGTCAAGCTGAAGGTACTGGCCGCAACCCTCTCATGATGGTCTTAGAAAGTGGATACCGTTTTGCCTTGGGTTCCATTGCTGGAGGTTTGTGATATTTTCGAAAACTGTTTTAAAATGAAAACTAATGTAAACGCAAAATGATATGAGAGTATTTTGGAATTTCGGTTTTGTTCTTGTTTGGAATACTGACCAAACATCAAAACAACCAAATTTATAAGATCTTATTAAATGTGTCTGTAACTGCTGATCTATGTGGACCTTCTTGGTATGAATTTATGAATAAAACATCAATAAATGAAACATTATGAAGAAAAGTTTTAATGAAGTTATGACTGTTGTTACGGGCTGGGAGAAGCTGAGTCAGGGTGATCACCCCCTGGTTAGAATCTTTGACTCTAAAATGGTGCTTCACCCTATGTTCTCGTAACACAGCATAAAAAGAAAAGAAAAATATCTAAAGCACGTCGGGTGCAGATTTGTGCCCTAGAATGACACGGTATCTAAGATTCATGAGTGAATCATTTAACCTTGAACAATTCAAATGCAAAGCAAGAATGGCAACACGTGCATAAAAATATCATAACTGCTTTATTAAACATGATTGAAATTTAATGCAACACCTCAATGAATTGGGGTGAGGGCAAGTAAACGAGAAAATAAGCAATAAAAAAAATGAGATCAACCGTAAAAAAAAAAAATGAGATCAACCATAAAAAAAAAATGAGATCAACCGTAAAAATAAAGAATAAAAAAATTAACATGAATATCATTTTGGTATAACAGTCCCCAAAAAAAAAAAAAAAAAAAAAAAAAAACAAACATGGATGGAGGCGGGGTTGGGTTTGTGAGATGGTGTATTAGAAATGGGGTACTTAACTGCTGATAGAATATATCGCATGGCCAGCGTAGCTTCTTTCTTTCTAGCTTTTTTTTTTATTATTATTTTTAAGTTTGTGAATGCAGATGCATTGCCTTCTGTAGACTTTTTCCAATTCGTCGACATCTCATCAACCCGAAACTTGTATACGATGGGCGCCATTTTACATCGTTCTACATGGATATCATTTCTACGTCGATTTATTTTTTTCTGGCGGTTGAATGTTAAGTTTCTTTTCATGGGGGGTTTGAGTGAGACAGCAAAAGAAAGTCCTTCGTTTTATCCTCCGAACAGTACGGAGATGATTCGTCCATCATATCTGGTCACTGGTTCCTTCCATTTGCTTTTTGGCAAGTGGCGCGAGGAATTTTTCCATCCGCTCCCTCGTGGTGTCGACCCCAAAAAGACCGGGTTTTTTCGTTTCTCCATTTAGAGATTTTTCTCCTCCTCCTTCCTTCCTTTCTCATTGCTGCTACTGCTTTCTGACACATTGGTTTTTACCCAGTGAGAGAGGAGGAATGAACGCAGGAAAAGAAAAGACAGATTGTTAAAGGTGGTGGTAGGGTTCCCGTTGCTAGCGCTATTGTGTATGAGGGAGCAGGGACTTGGTAGGATTCTTGTTTTTAGCAATGTCGTGCGTGAGGGAGGGGGGTGCTTGGTAGGGGGTCTACGTTTGATTTGGAAAAGGAGGAAGGGGAGGTCGCTACTTGCAGATATTTATTCATTACTCTTTTCTTTCGTTTCTTTTCCCCCTCTCCATCTATGTTACACTGTAAACAGTTTAGGTGTGTTTTTCAAGGCTACACTTACCAAAGAAATTATTTTAATAAAAACGATTTATTTATATTCATATTTATTTGAAAAAAAAAAAAAAAAAACTTGATTTGGGAATCTTTTATTGGATGACCCCTGGAGTGAATGCAGTATTATGGTGATTGAAGATTCTAGCTAGGAAAATGATAGACATAAGGTACAGTAATAAGGATGACCATAGACCCCCCCCTCCCCACTCCTACAACACTTTGGAGTGGTCTAGTGCCTAATTTTTGTATTTTTCATGAATAAATAAATTTTTCAAAGCTACAATAACATTTCTGTTTCACAATCAAGGCCTGTTGTATATCAACAAAAACGTATTTTGAATAAATTTCAATGAATAAATTACTTAGTCTGAATCTAAAATTTATTTTTTTTCCTATTAATACAAAGATCAAGTAGCAGGTATTATTCCGTTAAACAAAGGGTAAAAAACATAACATGCAGCCGCAGCCAAGATTGAACTCTACACGAGTTTGTAGTGTAATTCAAATCTTGTCCGTAGCTGAATACTTGATACTTCACTAGGGCTATCAAGGGTATTTTTTATCATGATGCCATCACTAGATGAATTGCCTATCACGGTTTAAGAGAGGCCCATCTACCCTCAAGAGAAGGATAGACTATGGTAGTTTCCCAATCTAGTATTTTACCTCGCAGTACATACAGTGCCTCACCTTCCCAAATGGTCACCCATCTGATACTAGCCAGGCTCAACATTGCTTAACTTCAGTGATCTGGTGAGAACCGGTGTGTCAACGTATATGGCACAATCACACAAGTATAAGTTTATCAGATTTGGTAGCCATCTTAAAAAGACAATGATATGTAAAGAAGAAACAAAACTTTTTTGCTGACAACTATGGTTCGTTACTGAAATTGAGGTGACAATAAACCTCCCCATGGTGCGAGTACTCTTTACACTCATTATTATTACTTTTTATTATTATTATTATAGCTTTCAAACGTAACAGTTCTCTATTTTGCTTGTGTGTATCAAATTCCTTATTTTTTTTAGCCACTGGTGCAACTGCGGTGTATCCCATTGATCTTGTTAAAACGCGTCTTCAGAACCAAAGAACAGGATCCTATGTTGGAGAATTAATGTACAAAAATAGCTTTGATTGTTTCAAGAAAGTTCTCCGGCATGAAGGTTTCACTGGATTGTATCGTGGTCTTGCTCCCCAGCTCGTTGGTGTTGCTCCAGAAAAGGCTATTAAATTGACGGTGAACATTTTTTTTTATATTATTATTACAAATTTTTGACTAAAACATATTTCATAAATATTTTTTGGAAAATATTTTTTAATTCTGCAGATTTAATTAAAAGTTAAATGCAAGTCCAGAATTTAACCTAATTAAAAAATACAGAAAAGTCTTCATGTACATACATCATAGAATGAAAATGTTACATTCAAAAATCAAGTAAATTGATAAAGTACGTTTTTTTTTTATTATATTTATAGAACATATTTCTGTGAGTTTTAACGATTTATATTCTGCTGTAGACATTACAAGGTTGATTTTAAAATGTTCGAATTGAGTTGTCTCACTACTAAGCACCACAAATTTCTTGAACAAGTTTTCATTCAATGATGGCTGTATTAAATCATAAAATTTTTTTGTGTATTTTTTGTTTTTTAATTAGGTTTAATTCTAGACAAGAAGCAAATTTTTGAAATAAATGGTTAATTATTGAATATTCAGAAATAAATCCCAGATTTATAAAATATATCAAGACATTAAAATTTTAAGTTTGTGGAATAAATTTAAAAAATTCTTTTAAGTTTTTAAAATCTCATGAATAAATGACTTTATTCATTTAAAATTGCATAATTTTCAATTTTAATTTTAAATAAAATACATATGAGATACTTCCTAAGATCTAAACATTTCTTAATTAAAACATGTACCACCAAGCACAACACATCGCCCAGGCTTGACTTTCCCCTTACTGGACATTTTCTATCTCAATAAGAGCCCCTGGATTTGTCTTCTGGGTTTTTGTATCCTGGCATTATCTGCTCACATGCCTTCATACCTTCCTTTTATTAAAAGGATAGCAGGGATAACTGGTGTTCCTCGGCATAAAAGTGTAACATATTTCTTTTAAAACTTCTACATCTTTACCTCTCTCTATCTGTTTCTCTACTTTTTTTTCCCCAACTTCTTCATTATCCTCCTCCTTATCTCTCCAACCCCTTTTCTTTTTCACTCAACCCATTCCCCTCTAGCTGGATACATACATACACATGCACACACAACTCTCCTTTATATAATCGATTCCTTGAAAAATGAGTTGGCATTTTGTTTCAAAATTCATACATAATAACATTGAAAATGGCTAACGAATTTGACGAAATCTGGCTCAGTTGACACTAAAAGAAAATGAATAACTTTTTTTTTTCAATTTTAGATATTATTTATCCAGGGTAGCACCGATCAATAATCTACCAACCTTGTGGGTGTTTGTTCTGTACTCTTTAACTTTTAGTTTAATATAAATACAAATTGCCCTTTGAAATAATAGAAGGCACATTTATGCCTAGTTTGATTCAAGATGTTTCCTAATTTTGACTTAGAATCTTGTCCTCTGATATATTAGTCATTTTTTAGAATTAGTTCATTCAGTTCAATAAAACATCTAAACTTTGGATTAGAATAGGATGACAGAAGGCCATCTGCTATCTTGCATGTATATACAAAAAATTGTTTATTGTTCCTATTTACTAGCCTTAAAGCTGAAAATTACAATTTGACAGTTTAAATGCATTTAAATTCTTTGAAATTTTCAGAAAAGACTATGAAATAATTCTTTGTTTGTTTGTTTTTTGTCCGCCCCACCCCTATCTTTCATAAATTAAAAAAAAAAAAAAAAAACTGAAATACATAGTAAAACACAAGGTCAGTTTTTTTAACATGGGAGAAAATCCAGCTTCCCCAAAATGAATACTCTGGATTTGAACAAAAATAAAAATTATCTCTGTCTAGTAGGATTTCTCCTTCTTCAGTAACCTAAGAAAGAAAAGACTAAATGCAACATCAGAACAGTTACTACACTTTGCTCCTAGCCAAAATTCCAAGAGGGGTTATTAATTGTTTATTGCTACTGTGATGATTCTTACATTAAGATATGTAAAAATTATTTTGATGCTTGTTAAGATAGTGGACAGATCGCTTTTTTTAAATATATCGTTTTAAGCAAAAACATTATGTACTTGTATTGTCGAAAATAGTAATATATCCAAAAATTGTGAGAATTTGAGTAAAGCAACTGCTATTATGTTTTTTTGTAAAAAAGTTTATCGCTATAGACAACAAATATTGCAGCCATGAACGAATAATCTAAGATATTTGTTCAGAGTGCGTGCAAACTCTTACTGTCAACTTTGTAATGTCTAAGAAAAATGCAATTTTACCCAATTTTTCATAAAAATTACTTTTAACTGTAAATAATTTTCTACTCGAACTTTCATAATTTGTGGATCTGTTACTATTTCCAACATGACAATTAAGAACATGATATTGTTTTTATTTAAAACAACATATTTTTTTAAAAATTGATTTGTCGACTCTATCTTAATAAGCACCATTTTTTTTTTTTTTTTTTTTTTTTTAAATTTTGTTTTGTTTTCGTTTTTTCTGGCAAAAAAAAAACTAATATAAATTTGTTTTTCTTCACAGATGAACGATTTGATGCGTGATAGGTTAATGAGAAAAGATGGTACTTTACCTGTTTGGGCTGAGATGGTTGCTGGTGGCTGTGTAAGTTTTAATTACTAATGATTTTAAGTTTAATGTGTTTATTTAATATAACACATGTATTTATGCATGTGTTTACTTATATATTAGTGATGGGACGATTCCAATATTTTTCACAATTCTGATACAATTACCGATTCCATGCTAAATTACAGATTCAGATTCTTTATAAATCTCTAATTATTAAACTATTAGATTGTTATTTCCCCTTGATTTTCATAAAAACACATGTTAAATATGCAGATATTTTCCTGAACGTCAAAATACACTTGTGGAGGATGATCTATCAATTTTAGCTTTACTGATATTTTAAAATCAATAAATGTTATTTTATTATTAATACTAGCAATGGAAGATTTTACTTTAAACAAAATCAAAAAAAAAAAAAAGACAATTAAAATTGTTTTGGCCCCTGAAAATAGGCATTAATTTTTCTGATACTCCCAAATCTTCCGATTTTTCCGATTCCTATTAATCGTCCCAACACTAATATATATATATATATATATATATATATATATAATCTGGGAAGTTTTTTTTTGTTTATATTCATTAGAAGCACCGAGTGAAATTTGAAGAATAAAATATGTATAAATACGTTTGAAGCCAAAACTGCAACGCAAAATTTTTTAGAAAATAAACGAGTGTTTATTTTTAAAGAAATTTCATGTTGCAGCTTCACTCAGCACTTCTAACGGATATAAACAAAAAAAAAAACTACCCAGATTTTCAAAATGCGCGACCATGCGTCACTTATGCGGCTTCATAAAAACCCCGCAGTTAACATCACGTGGACTCTTCATCGAACTATCTTCTACTCTACATCATGTCGAAGAAAAAGAGAAAAAAAAAATGACAAAGGAGTCTTACTCCGAAATATATTTCTTAAAAAATAAACATGCGTTTATTTTATAAAACATTTTGCGTTGCAGTTTTGGCTTCAAATGTATTTATATATATAAAGGTCTATTTTATGCATAGATTTTCAGTGTTTATTTCAAAAGTGCTAAAGGCCTGGTGATTCCCTATCATCTTCATGTAGATTAATTGCTAAAAGTATATGTTTGCAAAGTATAAACTAAAAGGCAGTCAACTAGCATTTATGCAACGTTCATGACTTCTGCTCATTCAAACACTTGATTGTCTAATGCCCGCACTCAAATTGTGTGTTTATTAGTTATTAATTCTTATGGCAATTGTTTGGTGGCCCGGAGGTAAAGGCTTAGCAAATGAAGTCATAGGTAGCTTCGTAACTGGGTTCAAGTCTTCTGACCAGCAGGAATTTTCACCTCCTACACTGATGATTGCGTAAGTATAAAAGAATACCTATTAATTATAATCACATATATATATATATATATATTCAATTTTTTTATTTTTTTTAATAAAGACTCAACAACCTACACGTAATAATATTGCTTATCATGAAACCAGTAATAATATTTTAAAATGCTTGAGATAATACAATTTTATTCTGGCATCGAATTTAAATTTTCCTGCAACAATGTGAAAATGTTCCCCCCCCCCCCCCCCAGCATCGGACTTTACATTTACATGCTTTTTTTTTTTTCGGCTTTTTTGTTCATTTGCTTTTTCATCCAATAGTGATTCGAAAATGTTCATGATAGATATAAAACTTATTTTAATTTTTTATATCATGAGAAAAATCATGAAGATAAAAAAAAAATGTACACGGTGAGTCATGGGAAACATGTTTTTAGAATGCTCCTTGCTTTCCTTGAGTAAAGGATAGGGGGTGAGAAAGGTAGTCTTTGGTTTGTTTCCCCGTGACTTACTCTGTATAATTAAGCAAGAAGATTTTTATTTTAAACAATGTTTGCTTATATTAACTTTACCAACATTGTCTGAGATTTATTTGTAGTACATTTTTAAATAGAATATGAGAATAAATAGAATAGGAGAAAAAAATGCTCAGTAGTAACTTAAATAATATAAGGGAGATAAGTCATGCTAAAAAGTTTCAGCAAAAACCTAACAGCCAGCCATGGTTCTCTCCAGAATGTGCTGCTGCCATTGCGCACAGAAATCACTTTTTCCACTGTTTCCAACGTAATAGATGTATGAAAACTAAAGCCGCTTTCAGGACTGCCAGCAACCATTGTAAGAAAGTAATAAAGAGCGCAAGATGGTTGTATGCTCAATCTGTTAAGTCCAAAGTAGCTGAGCAGCGGCTTGGTTCCCACCAGTTTTGGCAAATAGCAAACATCCCAACTATCATCAATGGACCTGAGGTAATCTCGTCAGCATCAGACAAAGCCAAACTCTTTGTCAAGAACTTTGCAGCTAATTCTACCTTTTGCGATCAAGGCCGCCAACCCCCAATATTTCCTCTTGTATCTGATAACACACTATGTGATATACGTATATCTGTACGTGATGTTGCCAAGCTAATCAAAAACCTTGATTCCAGTAAAGCAACTGGCCCGGACGGTATTCCAATTATAGTACTCAAAAAACTTACAAAACTATTTAAACGTTGTCTTAAGGAGAATAGTTTCCCATCTCCCTGGAAAATTTCATCAGTATGCCCTATATTTAAGAATTCAGGTGATCGGTCATCCCCCTCTCAGTACAGGTCAATAAGTCTCCTGTGCGTCATGAGTAAGTTGCTGGAATCTGTGTTAAATACAGAAGTAATCAACCATCTCAACAAAAATAACCTTCTTAGTGACACTCAATATGGTTTCCGTTCTGCTAGATCTACAGCAGATGTGCTTACAGTTATATCTCATAGGATTAGCAAATCTCTCGACGGAGGCAACCTTTCTAGGGCAATTGCTCTTGACATATCTAAGGCCTTTGATAGGGTATGGCATAAAGGTTTACTTCATAAGATCTCTAGCTATGGTATAGCTGGAAATGTCTTCTCAATTATTAAATCATTTCTTTCTGATAGGTTCATAAGAGTAGTAGTTGAGGGGCAAAAATCAGAAGCCCACAGTATTAATGCCGGTGTCCCTCAGGGGTCCATCCTGGGCCCAACTCTTTTCCTGATCTACATTAATGATCTTCCAAATCACATCCTTACATCATTTGTAGACATTTATGCTGACGACACTACCATTTATGGTAGCACATCTAAGACAATAAACGACCAAGTTCTCTCCAATTCTCTCTCCTCTGATCTTGAGCATGTAGTACAATGGGGAAAGGAGTGGCTGGTTACTTTTAATGCATCTAAAACCAAGCTTCTCTCTTAACATCATAAACATTCTGATCCCCATCTGGCATCACTTGAAATGAATGGCTCTCGTCTTCAGGAGGCCTCACGTTTTGACAAGCTTCTGGGCTTGACCATTACTCCTGATCTTAAATGGAACACGTACATCAAATCTGTTGCCAAGGCCGCTGGAAAAATGGTGGGATCTTTCTATCGATCCAGTAGATATCTCACTGCTGATGCAATTCTCTATCTATATAAGAGCCAGGTACGTCCAAGGATGGAATACTGTTGCCACATCTGGGCAGGAGCTGCTAGAAAGGACTTGTCCTGCCTTGATAGAGTTCAAAATGGACTTTGTAGCCTTGTAGGAGATGTCCTTTTCTCTTCCTTGCAACCTCTATCTCACAGAAGAGATGTTGCGAGTTTGTCTCTGATGTATCGTTATTTTCATGGAAAGTGTTCGACTGAGCTTCAATCTATGGTCCCCCCTCGCAAAACTTTCACAAGAAACACTCGTCTAGCTGTAAACACTATCAATAATTCCCCCCACTCTTTATCTGTGCCTAAACCTAAACGTAGATTCCATGAGCAAAGCTTTTTTCTTAGAACTGCACGCCTGTGGAATTGTCTTCCGTTTTCCTGCTTTCCGGCTGACTACAATATGGTTGTCTTCAAGTCTAACGTAAATAAGTTCTTGATGAGCCGTTCCATATAAGTTATCAAATTTAACAAATTTTCATTACTAATGATTATTATATAGGCCAATTTCTACTGTACACTCTTTAACTCTTATCCTTGAGTGGCCTCTTGGCCTTGATAATGTGTTGATACCTATGAAAAAAAAAAAAAAAAAAAGTCCAATGTGAACAAGTTCTAATTGAATCGTCCCCCTAAGTAATCCAAGTTACAAAATTCCCACTGTTTACTATGCTAAAATCACAATGACTAATGTATACCTATTAACCCTTATCCTTGAGTGGCCTCTGGGCCTTGATAAGTGGTGACACCCATGTATAAAAAAAAAAAAAGCTGCAAAAATTAATGGCCCTTAGATTATTTAATTTATTATTTCAAATTTTCGCCATTATAACAATCTTCCTCACCAGAATAATTTTTCTTTTTCACACAAACTAAAATCAAATTTATTTCATTATTTAAAACGAACTACATGCTGGAATGAAAAAATACAAAATGGTTAAATAGAATTAAACATTATTGCTAATTGGATCTAAATTCTAAAATCCATATTAATAAACAAAGAATGTTGAATAGCTAACAATCTGAAATCCTTCGTTTATTATTATTAATAATAATATTATTTTTTGCTTGGTACCCTCCACCCAGCTTGAAACCTAAGATACCCTCCACCCAGCTTGAAACCTAAGATACCATGTTGATCTGAACTTCTCTAACATTAAATATATAATTTTCTCTTCAGGGAGTCCAGATTCTATGATTTTTCTCAGCTAGAATTTTGTTTTATGTTTTTGCTTCATTTTGCAAACAGAATAATGGTTGCAAAACAATAGTACTTCATTCTGTACAACAAACCATGACTGGTCTTTTAAGTCTCTTATTTCTTTTTTTTTTTTTTTTTTTTTTGTGCACATGGTGGAGATAGGGGGCCAGGATCTTTTTTTTTTATCAAGGTCCGATTGCTGACATAGTTGGCCTCTGTCATTGCTAGAATGTTATTTACAGAGGCTGGAAAGTTTACACCATTACTTATCTCCTGCCGGGTGTGTAAACGGGATGAGGGGCCTTTTTATCTTGAATGCTAGCCTGCCAGTATTTAGTCTTGTTGCTTTCCATTATATATATATATATATATATATATATATATATATGTATAAATGAGATAGATTAGAGAATTTTCCTGTCAGATATTGCATTGAGGTAATACTCTCAGGTAAAGTTCAATATATAAAAATAGAGCAATATATAAGTTCAATGGTTAAAGTTAAATTCTGTAGATTAAAATATATACAAATATATTTAAGTTAAGAATTTATTATTTGAAACAAGGAATATATGGATAGAAATTATATTTATTTCCTTAATCCATGGATTTTCAATAATTGCTCATATCATCAGAGGAAATAGAATGCAATTGGCAAAATGTTCAGCTAAGAATAAACAAATATTTTGCTTTTCAACACATATATTGAAAATGTTATTTGAAAGTTATTTAGATGGTGCTTAAGAGTCATAGAAAAAGGATATTGTACAACCTGGGCAGTCCAATATCAGAAAGAGTTGAATAGTTTCCAGGATATTACAGTCAGTTCGGACGAGTAGTGATCCAAGGTGAAAATCAGAGGTGATCAACTAATCCGATATATCCAGAATATTTGGTGGTACCATACCGTTATTTCGAAGGGCATATGAGATGGTCAGGCATCTCATAAGCCCTTCGAAAATAACGGTATGGGACAACCAAATATAATTTCTCTCTATATATTCCTTGTTTCAAACGATAAATTCTTAACTTAAATATATTTGTATATATTTTAATCTACAGAATTTAACTTCAATCATTAAACTTATATATATATATATATATATATATAAGAACAAGTAGTTGATAAAACATGTTAAAAAGACACTTTGAAAAAGAGTTAAAAACATATTTAATTTTAAAAAGGAAACACTAAATAAGTGGATAGTCCTTAATCCGCTGAGTTTCGAAGAAATACTTTCCTTCTCATTTAGCAAAATGCGGGATCGGATTTTGCTTGCAAAAGTATTAAATAAAACTACAAGTAAGTTACTGGATTTCAGGACAAGAATTCTTCTAGTCTGGTAGAGTATCCAGCTAAGTGCTGTTACCTGAGGTAACGTCATATGGAGGAGGTGCATCATTCTTCGTATGAGCTAGTGTATAGCCGTGTCAAGGAGATCTTATTTGGACTTTGAATGCAACGTTAAGTTTTGGTCAGGGTTTACTCGTACGATGAAGTGTCAAGTTGTACAGACAAAACCTTGTACATATGTAGACTGATAACACTCGAGGATGGTGTCTATTGGGTAATTCAATTCTATATCTGTGTTATTATTTATCACGGCTTCATATTCAATGAAAAATATTTTAAAGGTTTTTCTTTTTTCATTAGATTGTGCCTAAATACAAGCTTTTGAATTTTTTTTTTTCTTTTTCAGGCTGGTGCATCTCAAGTTGTGTTCACTAATCCATTAGAAATTGTTAAAATCCGTTTACAAGTTGCTGGTGAAATTGTTGGTAGTAAAGGACGTATAAGTGCTATATCTGTGATCAAAGAGTTAGGATTTTTTGGATTATACAAGGTAAGAATTTGTATGTATATCTGTGTATGTAACGTGTTCTGAGTATCCTCTATATAATATTATACTATAGATCACCATCTATTACAGTTGTTTCTCTGTGTGTATGACCTACTCAAAATTTAAAAAAAAAAAAACTACAAAACAAATGTCCACAAAGTTGGTATACTCTTGATCAGCCTTGTCCTGTGGTGTTGAATAGTATTCTGGACAACGCCAGAATTATTACTGGGTGCACACATGCAAATATTGATGACAAGTCTTCAAACCAAGAAATGTCATTAAAAAATCATAATTGGGAGAAATGTACAGAAGCTTTGAAATCAACTTTCTTCAACTAACAAGTTTTGAAAACAGTTATCTTGGAATTTGGCCTTAGACAAATTTAATAAGGCATAGTGGAATACGGCATAGAAAAACGAAGTTCCTATCTAAAGTTTTTTTTAAATAAAAACAAATGCCAGTCAAGGAAGAAATCAATCAGAGAGTGACGGGGACCGAGCCGATCGACTTGTCATTTTGTTGTCACCCACAACACTCCACCACACACCATCTCTCTTTCTCCATAGCATATTTGTGGAAGTATTATTGCAAGAATAAAATTGTCACTTTTTTTATGTACTTAAAATTGACAGTGACTAACATTGCGAGTACATTTTTATACAGCCTAACATTGCAAGTACATTTTAGAAGTTTTGTACTCCAGAATTTATATTTCTTCATCGTTACCACCATTCTCAATGCACTTTTGCCACGAATTCAGTGACTCATTTCTGCTTCTGATGCACGTCAATGACAGGGATTTCTTTTTTAGTCTCACACGATCAGTATCTGCAACAGAGGTCATAAATGCATATGTTCAGTCATCATAACATTGCAATTTGAAATGCCCTCTAATTCATTTGAGTGAAAATAAAAATAGGAGGCATTATTTTTGGAACACCTCTCATACAAATATCTTTTAAATAGTTTTAAATCTATATTCACCGTTTTCTTTTTTTAATCTATGATTTCTACAAAAGATTATTTTGTTTTCTCTTTAGGGAGCCAAGGCTTGTTTTCTCCGAGATATCCCTTTTTCTGCCATATACTTTCCTCTCTATGCACACCTGAAGAAGAAATTTGCTGATCACAATGGTTATAACTCACCTGTTTCTTTATTGTGTGCTGCAACTTTAGCTGGTAAGTGTTTGTTTTTTTTTTTTTCTATCTCGCAATAAGAAACTTGGGATGTGAAGATTTTAGGTCAACTGAAGATAAATTTGTCCATAGAGCTTTGTTTTCATAAAATAGGATATTAAATATCATAAGATTAAAAGGAAGGTAATTTCCAATGATGCTGCAATGAAAGTAGGCTCCCTCTACCAAGCTAGAAAACTTCACACCTGACAGTATCCTATATCTATACTAAGCCACCATTTGCCGATGCATGAACTATTGTCACATCTGAGTGGGTGTATCAACCTCTAGCACTATTTAGCAAGCTCCCGTCTTTTGGGAGATGGTGCAATGGGTTATATAGAATGATTGGTTAGCTAGAGATTCATATAAAGAGTAGTTATTTAATTGGTTGGTTAGAAAATAAACCCCAACCTGTTTTTGGAGGTTTCATTCTTAAGAAGTACCAGTAAAGAATGCTCAACTGTCCAAGAACAGAAATGAGGTGATCAAAAACTGTTATGACCAGATTGGGAGTATAAATCCGACTTGGCTATCTGCAAATGTGGAGAGAAGATCTATACAATGCAGTACTGCCTTCTATTGTCCAATTGGTACAGTTTGGATGATCTCACAGAGTCCAGTGATAATAGAGAAAGGAAAAAGTTTCTTTTAATTTTTAATAAAAGCACAAAAATATTTCCTTATTGAAACAACAAATAGTTTTGTCATTTTTTTATTGATAAAGAAAAAAGAGTTTTTTTTTTTTTTTTTTTTTTTTTTTTCTTATCGATTTATTTTAATCATATCATATTTATCCATTTTATATGCTGGCATGTATAGAAAAAAATTGATTTCCAAACTGATCTATCTCTGACCAGGTTTTTATTTATCCCCCCCCCCACCCTCCTTCCATTTTTATTACTTCCTCCCCTGTTTTCCTTGGCTTTCCCCTGTGAACTGAAATTCTGCTATTTTAACAGTTCCACATCTACTCGCCTAAGAACTCTCATCCATTCTTTCAACATGACCATACCATCAAAGTTTCCTGTTCTGCACACATCTCCCTATTCTTTGCAGAATTAATCTTCCTTTGAGATCATCAGAACTAAACCTGCCTTTAAGACTCACATTACACATCTATTGTAACATTCTTATATAATTTCTTTCCATGCAATGCATGTCCTCAACCTTCACTGGCTTCCATACATCATTACACTGCACTTGGTTGATGCTAGTAATGCTCTGCTGATTAGTAATGGTAGAAGTCCCCTGAACTTACTCCAATTTTTGCAATCATACAGGGTGTCCAAAAAGTCACTGAAGGGTTGAAAATCTTTGTCATTTTACAAAAGAAGGCAAGGGTGCAGCCCTCCGCTGGCAAGGTCATGCTCACAGTCTTCTGGGACCAGGACCGAGTAGTGATGACAGATTTCCTGGCAAAGGGTACCACAATTACAGGAGCCTATTATGCTTCACTTTTGAGGAAATTAAGGGAAACTATCAAAATCAAAAGGCGGAGCAAGATCAGCAAAGGTACCCTCCTCCTGCAGAACAACGCTCCGTCCACAACTCGCATGTCGCCAGATCAGAAGCACGGGTGTGTGGTTATGAAATCCTTCCCCATCCTCCCTACTTTCCTGACCTTACACCCTCTGACTTTCACCTCTTCCCAGCGATGAAGTTGTTTTTGAAAGGAAAGCATTTCCCAGATGATGCAGCCTTGATTTCTGAAGTCACATTGTGGTTGGACCAACCTAAGGTGTTCTACAAAAATGGTCTCCAGAGCTGCATCAAACGATGGGAGAAATACATAACTCTGGGTAGTTCCTATGTAGTGAAAGACTAATAACTGTGCCAAGTTTCGTTGCTCTACTGCTATGAGAAGTGGGTCAGGGTCATTACTTATTGCACGCTCCTCGTATCGTATATACTTGTGTATAAGTCAAATTTCTGAGAGACGATTTTAAGGTTATTTTTGGGGGGTGAGTTACACGTAGGTAATGTTTTTGGAAATGTTGACTCAACGCTCGATCATAACATAGAAAACGCCATTTTGTTTGTGCGCTTGGTATATACCAGTAATCCTAGTAATTAATCGCACTCCTTCTGAACCTTGCTGCAGTGTATTCGCCAGCATGTAAGCACATGCACAGTCTTTCACTGGAAGGCTTAATAATAATTGGAATAACTCTCACAATGTTCACTCACTAGACGTGGCTATAGGCCTAAGTTCGATATGATGTTTTCTTTAGTAGGTTAGGAAATGTAGTGTTTACGATATGTCGTTCTCCCCTAAGTTCAACAAGTTTTGATAATTTAATGACAACTATTTAATAGACTATTTAACTTGTCTAGAATCTATAGTTGACTTATGCACAGGTAATACCTAAAATAACACAATTTTTGGTCTTAAAATGCACCTCGACTTATACACATGTATATATGGCATTATAGCATGTTTTCCCTTACAACTTGCACCACAGGAAGAGATTAGCTAGAAAATGAATGCCATTAAAAGGCATCATAGAAAAGCATTAAAACTGATTGATCCATTGAACTACACCGACAAATCGAGGCCATGAACAATTAGCCATTGAAAGTCAAAGGGTCAAGATTGGATATTTGGAAATGTCCTTTTCCCTGTTGCTTATCCTGTGCAGTTCTTTGCCTTATCTCTTTGAGAATAGGTTAGTTTATTGCTAGTCAGCTGAGGCACTTATACCGAGAAACACTGACGGGATGGTCCAGACATTTTTGGCAAGCCAGATTGCTCTTCCTCTGTGGCCTTGGCTCTTCAATTTCACTTTCAGACCCTTGTGTTGCATCTTCCCACTGTAAGAAGTGTATAAGTATACTAAGAAATTTAGTTTCTGTATTCTGGAGATGCTGACAGTCAATTGAAGAATGGCGACAGACCCAGAAAGAGAAGGATTGCAGTGAGAGGCGTTAAACTCAATCTTACCTCAGATGTAGATTAGTGACAAGACTCTAATAACTCGTACAAATCCGTGTCTAAAGGCATCTAATATGCAATGCCAGTGCCTGTATTGTCTTTCTTATTATCTAAATTGTTAACTGGCTTCACACACAACAACCACCAAGAAGAGAATTTTGGTTGGTTACTAAAAAAAGATGGAGAAAGACCGCAACACATGTGCCTGGGGTACGGTAGTCGGACAGTCACAGATATGGTTTCACACCTACATCCAATGTGTTTATAAACTTTTCAATTGTCCTGTAGCAGCAGTGTAGGTGAGTGCAATACATTCAATTTGATTTGAACGTCATTTACTCATTTCATAATCCGCACTGTTATCCATTATATGACTCCTAACCCCTTTGTAAGTCACTTTTTAATTCATAAGTAATTCTTTTCTTGCAATAACCCATATTTCGTTTGAATACAGTAACAAAATGAATAGAAATATGGCCGAACTTGTATTTGCAATAATATTTAGATTCCTGTGTGTGTGTGTGTGTGTGTGTGTGTGTGTGTGTGCGCGCGCGCGCATGCGCGTAAAAATAGTCTATAGACGGTATTTTCCACATTAGGTTAAATTAAAAAGTGGAATAGAAAATTCTATTAGAAGTAAAAAAAAAAAAAAAAAAAAATTAGAGTTAGAGCTACGTGTCAGGATATGACATCATTGAAGCCAAAATGAGAAATGATGACGTAAAGGGAAAGTTTTCTTGAACTTGTGAACTGATTGTGTTCGGACACACTTGTTTCGAAGCCTTGTCACGTCACCCTCTTCCGGCCACCTGGGAGCGTGTGAGGGAATTAAGTAAAAGAATAAAATATCAAACGTCAAGAATGAGCAACTATGTTGTTGGTGTTTTTTTTAATCATGTTAGCAAAATTTCTCTCCACAATTTTTGTGAGGCTGGGAGGATAAATTAACTGTAAAATAACTACATACAATATGTGGTTAAAGCAAAATTAATTGTTTTGAACTATGAAAATAATTTCCAACACTATTAATAATGTTTAACCAATTATTGTTTATTATGACTTATGCTTGAATTTATGTTTGATGGTGGAATGGTGAGTAGCTAGAGGTTGCCAGATCAGATGTCCAAATCCAATCAGGGGAAAGAAATACAAGTAATCATATATCCCTTGAGAAAGGTATAAAACTTATGGAAAACGGACAGAAAACTACAGTGTTTTATATATATTGCTATTATATTTTTCTTTTATCTGTGTGTGTATTTCAGGTATACCAGCAGCATCAATTCCAACTCCTGCTGATGTAATCAAAACTCGATTGCAAGTGGCTGCCAGATCTGGACAAACAACATACAACGGAGTCATCGACTGTGCCAAAAAGATTTGGAGAGAAGAAGGAGGCGCTGCATTCTGGAAAGGAGCCCCAGGTAAAAATTGAGCAATTCATTTTTGAATTCATAATTTTTATTGTTGCAATTTTTGAACTTATAATTTTTATTGAATCTTGTAGACATTTATCTTGTTTTACCTGAGTTTAAAAAAAAAATTATAATTGTACAAAAATTTATTAGATTTAAAAAAAAAAAAAGGCTGTACACTAAAATTTACACAAATTCATCCAGTATTTTTGTTTAAATAAAATCAAATTTGATTAGTAAACAATATTATTATGATGACAGTCAAATTATGTCCAAATTAGCCACTGACCTTAATGTAAACATAAAATAACAAGACATTTTACTATTAAAATGTGATTTCTCTTGTTTAAAAAAATATTTGCATAATTTTTGTACTGTCTTTTAAAAATCTTATTGTAACTCTTTTGTTAAAACTGCAAAAGTATTTATCTAAGCTAGCAGAGATGCCCGGCATAGCCCGGTTGTAAAGTATGCTTAAATATGATATTTTCATTCTTGCAGATTTTGTACATATTATTATAGAGTTAATGTTCTATTGATTTTTATCTTCTCTCTATATAAAATAAACTAATTTTTCCCCCTCTGATTTTGACCTTAATAGGATTAAAAATCAAGACATTACATGCAAATGTTATATGCACAAACTGCAGCACAATATCTGAGGTGTGTTATAGGCCTATTACCTCTCCACTTTCTCGATAATAGTAGATTCCTATATTTTTTCTGTTAAGAGTTTACGTCCAAAATCGGTTAACATCAATGGAAGTGATAAAAATCTTTTCTCTCTAATAAATTCCTCCTTCTGCCAAGGTTGCTGGAAAGATGGTGGGATCCTTCTACCGCTCCAGTAGATATCTCACTCCTGATGCAATTCTCTACCTACATAAAAGCCAGGTACGGCCAATGATGGAGTATTGTTGCCACATCTGGGCAGGAGCTGCTAGAAGCAGCTTATCCTGCATTGATAGAGTTCAAAATAGACTTTATAGTTTAGTGGGGGATGTCCTTTTCTCTTCCCTACAACCTCTTTCCCACAGAAGAGACGTTGCGAGCTTGTCTCTGCTTTATCGTCATTTTCATAGCAAGTGCTCAGCTGAGCTTCAATGTATGGCTCCTCTCACCAAACTTTCACGAGAAACACTCGTCTAGCCAAAACCACTATCAATAATTTCCCACACTCTTTATTTGTGCCTAAACCTAAATATAGATTCCATGAACAAAGCTTCTTTCTTAGAATTGCATACCTGACTACAATCTGATTGTCTTCAAGTCCAACGTAAACAAGTTCTTGATGAACCGTCCCCCTAAGTAATCCAATTTACAAAATTCCCACTACTTATGTTTATTACACTATAATCACATTGACTAATGTATACCCATTAACCTTTATTCTCAAGTGGCCTCCGGGCCTTGATAAGTGGTGATTCCCGTGGGGTTAAAAAAAAAATCAGCTTGTTTGTAATTTTACTCCTTTAGTGAGACATGCATAATATTGAACAGTCTTATGTAAATGTTATTTATAAGAAGAAACAAATATTTAAATAAAAAAAAAAAACAAGTGATTCTTTTTAATTTTTTTCTTTCTCTTTATAATTTAACAATTTACAGATCAGAATGATGCTAACGTTTTTTTATTTATTTATTTTAAGCTCGTGTTTTCCGTTCATCTCCACAATTTGGTGTCACACTGCTTACATATGAATTACTGCAAAGAGTTTTATACATCGATTTTGGTGGAAAGTAAGTCTATTTTATATTTACCTTTTTATTTGAAGAAACATAGAAAAGTTTACTGCAGGGTTTGTATGTATCAGGGAATTTACTTTATTTATAAATCATCGAAATATGGGGCTAAAATTCTAGCATATGTTAATTTATTTTTTTTTAATGTGAATGTGGTTAATGCAAAATTGTTTTAGACAGTTAAATAATTTCCAATGCTATTGATTATGTTTGCCCATTTATTTATTTATGGCTCATGTTTGAATTCGTGTTTTGAAACATCATGTAAATAATAAATCTATGAAGTCCCATCAAAGCGATAATTATTTTAAGGTAATATTTTAAGCTCTATTTATAAGAAAGTACAAATAGCTCGGTGAGTAGCAATTCAGACTGAAGATTTCAAGGTTTTCATCTGCTTTAATTGTTAATTTCTTATTTATTAATAATGCAATATTTTCCTAATTTAAAAGGAGTTAAGATATTTGATATTTTGAAATGAGACAAGTTCTGCAGTGTATTTATTATGTTCAAAATAATTTTTTCATTTAAAAAAAGAAAGAAAAGTTTACTGCAGGATTTGTATGCATCAGGATATTCGTTTTAGTTATAAATTATTGAATTATGCACCCTAAGAGACAAAATTCTAGTGTATATCAAATTGCTTATGATGCCAATATGTGGCTAAAATAATTTCCAATATTTTTGATAATGTTTACCCATTTATTTTTTTATTATTCTGTTTGAATACATGTATTGAAACATTATGTAAATTATAAATCTATGACATTACATTAATTATTTTGTGATGTGTTAAGCTCTATTTAAAAGAAAGTCCAAACAGCTCAGTAGATAACACTTCAGACTGAAGATCAAGTTTTTGATTTTTGGTCATGCCATCTGCTTTATTTGTGAATTTCTTATTTAATATTAATGCATTATTTTCGGGGGGGGGTCAAGTAGTTAAGATATGATATTTCAAAATGAAACAAATTTTGCAGTGTTTAAGAAAAAAGAAAAAAATTGTAACTGAATGACATATTTTTTAAGATTCAAAGTAATTTGTTTAACGCAACCTCAAATAAATAATGCAACTAAATAAATTTAAAATAAGCAAAATATTTTCACAGGATGGACGAATTCTGATTGTAATTTTTTAGATAGTCAAATTAATCATTGAATGAACAAAAAATATAAGTTTACATTTTGATTTCATGTTTTATCCATTTCAAATAATATGCATTTTGCAATCATTTTATCAATGAAGGTTGAACTTTTTTATCAAAATTTTATTATTTGTAATCAGGGATTTTTTTTTTTTTTTTTAAATAATCTATGTGTAAGAAGAATCCAAGGTTGTTATGGAAGAATTCAAACTATCCTGAACTAACGTAACATGGAAAAACAGGAATGTGTCAAAAGATGTGATGACCACAGTTTCATAATGTATTTGTCTCTTAAAAAAAAGGGGGGCTTTTAAAGTAAATTTTAATATGTAGAGAAATACTAGATCAGGAAACTAAAAGAACTGGCACCTACACTAATCTACAGTGATCTCTTAAGTAGAACAGTATAGAGAAGAATACTGGATGTCTGGAATAAACTGCTCGACTATATTTATAGTAATGGCATACAAAGGTGTTACAGCATCATATTGATTGAGGATAAGATGAGGGAATGACAGGTAAGATGGTTAGGATATCTGCTGTCGGCCAAGAATGACACCATCACAAAACTTGCCTTTTCATTAGAAGCCACTGAGAAACAAACCAATCGATGATGATATGGAGTGACATTCTGCACAAAGATCTCTATAAAACCAGCTTTCACCTGGATCAAGCCTGTAATTATGCCAAGTGGAGACAGGAATCTTTTATTATGGACCCATTGTATCTTGGGATTAACACTTAAGAAAGAGAGAATATATATATACATATATTCCAGGTTGAAAATATTCAAAAGATTAGAATCATTGAATTCCAACAAGGGTCGTTGATAGTGCTCAATCAAAGAGAGCAAATGTATCATTTTTATTTTCTTTATGTAAATATAGTCATACCTTGCTACGATGTGCAGACTGTTTCGATCATTATTGATCAAATCAGACAAGAAAAAATTTTGAAAATTAAAAAAAAGTTGAACTTTTTTTAATTTATGTATAGGCTTTTCGACTTCATATAATAAGATCTTTAAACCATGCTACATATCAGATATGGCAAAATATTTCCTTCTCTAAAATTTAAAAAAGGTCAACTTTTTTTAATTTTCAAAATTTTTTCTTGCCTGATGATATCAATAATGATCAAAACGGTCTGCACATCGTAGCAAGATATGACTTTATTTACAAAAAGAAAATAAAAATTATATATATGTTATTATTATTATGTTTATATTTTCTTTTAAAGGGTCATGGCTATGTTTTTGAGACTGTATGAATTGAACATTTTTTTTTTTTTTATGAACCTAAAAAAAATTTTCTTTTTTAAAGAAATAAATGGACCTAATAATAATTTCTAAAATTTTGTGAAAGATTGTTTTTTTTTTTTTTTTGTATAATGTATGATTCTCTATTTTATTTGGTTAGTTTGTGAGTATAAACTTTTAAAATTGTTTCTTGTATGGCATTCATCCTAGGTGGGTTAAACCGTCTTCCTCCAAAGGAGAAAGTGTCAAGGGAATATTAAATTCACAGGCGGTCCCCAGGCCTGTGAATTTAAAATGTGCTTTTACTTTATGCATGTATGTTGAACATTGCTTCAATGTAGCGGAACTTTATTCCTGATTTGTGAATTGTAATTTTAATGCCATCTCTGTCCTCATACATTTCATCACAGTCTAACGCTTAATGAAATGGAATTTACCAAAAATTTAATTCTTCATAAATTTTACAAAATCTACATTTTGTATCATTTAATGCTTGAAATTTTAAACGTCACTCAATGATTTCGATAGCATCATGTGTTACATACTTGCTTTTCCCTCTGTTCACACACATCAAATTTTTTGAACGTTTGATAGTTGTGACTTTTAAATGTTACCATATGTACTATTTGAATCATTGGACGTTGTTCTCGGTGTTTCAGCCGATGTGACCTCAAAACCTCCTTCGGGTACATCTTGTTGAACTCTGGAATGTGTACATAATTTCAAACAGAACCCTTTATTTAATCCACAGAGGTAGTTTGTTCTCATTTAATCAGCCATAAATGGGTAAAAGTCTGGAGTAATTTGGAATTGTATTCTTAGTATCATCTGTACTAAGAATTGAGTCTTCAACCTCTTGAAGACTTTCGTTATGCCACTGTTCTTGGCAAACAATTCTAAATGAATTTTAGGAGTCTTTAAACCTGTTTTTGTTTTAGATGTATAATTTTACTAAAACCTGAAACGCGAAAGAGAGAAAGAAAAAACGTTAATGGCAAATGCTATTGCCCCTCAGACAACAACTTATGACTTCATAACACTGCAAAATAAGGTTTTTAAACATACTTTCAATTTGCTACGCGTACGTGACTTGCAAAAGTGATGCCAAAAATGTGCCCCCTCCCTGCAAGAAATGGTCCAGTTGACCACCACAGAATTAATCTTTTTTTTTTTTCTAATTTTCACATATGCTTCTGAGGGGTCATTCTTTAAGATGGTACCGGTTTCGACCCAGTCATATGGCTGACGAAAGTTTTTAGCGGACATATGAACACACAAACACATGCACAAACAACTGAGATTTATATGATAAACTAGCAGGAGTACTCGGCGTCATATAAATTTAAATAGAAGTGAAATTATGTGTAATATCTTTGTTAAAATTTCTATCTCTTCCCCTCTGTCAAGCCGTATCTTTATATTTCTCTCTTTTCCTCTCCTTTTTTTTATCGTATTTATCTGTAAACCTTTTCGTATCTTTCGCCCAACTCATTCCTCTCTCTCTCTCTCTCTCGTCTCTCTGTGCTGAGAAAATGTAATCCAGATACTGGAGCTACCCATTTCAAATGTAATACTGCATTCTCATATTTATTGCTCCGAAGCAATTCCAAATAGAACAAAACAGTGGCATTCTTGAATAAAGGTAATTCTGTTCAAGCCACCCACTTTCACAATAATATGAAGATAAATTAAAAAGAAAAGATATTAAAAATATGTATGATATAGAGTAATTTTCAGATCGTAAACTGTTTCAGCTATTTTCGGGATTGACTCCATATACCAGCCCTCTCTTAAATCTATGTATGTATATGACATAAAGTGATTTTCAAATTGTCGTTTGCTTCAGGAATTTCTGGGACTGACTCCATACACCCCACTTCTTAAAAGTATATATATAAAATAAAGTAATTTTCATATTGTAAACTGCTTCAGCCATTTTTGGAACTAACTCCATGTACACCCTTCTTAAAAATATATATGAACTAAAGTAATTTTCAGATCGTAAACTGCTTCAGCTATTTCCGGGACTGGCTCCACATACCCATCTCTTAAATGTATATATATATTAAATAAAGTAAGTTTGAGATCATAAACTTCAGCCATTCTCAGGACTGACTCAGTATACTCCTCACTCTTAAAAATATATTTGAAATAAAGACATTTTCAGAACGTAAACTGCTTTAGCCATTTCCGGGACTGACTCAATATTCCCCCCCCCCCCATCTAAAATATATTTAAAATAAAGTATTTTTCAGACTGCAAACTGCTTTAGCTATTTCTGGGATTGACTCCATATATACACCCACTCTTTAAAAAATATATGAAATAACGTAATTTTCATGTCATAAACTGCTTCAGACATTTCCGGGACTGACTCCATAAACCACCCTATCATAATAATGTATTTGAAATAAAGTAACTATAAGATCGTAAACTGCTTTAGTTGTTTCCAGGACTGACTCCATATACCACCTCCTCTTAAAAACGTATATAAAATAAAAGAAATTTTGAGATTGTGAACTGCTTCTGCCATTTCCTGTAATGACTTCATATACCCCCTCTTTAAAAAATATATATGAAATAAAATAATTGTGAGATTGTAAACTGCTTCAGCCATTTCCGTGACTGACTCCATATCCCCCTCTTTAAATATAATTTTAAAAAATGTTATTTTCAAATCATAAACTACTTCGGCCATTTTCAGAAGTGACTCCCTCTCTTAAAAATATATATGTAAAAACGTAATTTTTAGAGCATAAACTCCTAACCATTTCCTGGTCCTGGATATGACCTTAAACTATATCCAATGGTGAGGCCCCAGCTTGCGGGCTTTGGGGAGTGTGGAGCCACCCTTTAATTGCCATTGCTCCCAGGTCCTCTCTGACCCGGAGTGGTAGTACCTGTTAGGGTCCCAACTATGGGTTAAATAGAAACTGACTTGCAAAAAAACAAATATATTCTATTAAAATTTTTTCTTCAAAATCACCGGATTCGGCATTAAATAACCTGAAAAGGGTTGATATACTGTAAAACAAAAACAACCAACCAACCAACCTAACCATTTCCGGCACTGACTCCATATCAACCCCATTTTAAAACTATATACTAAAAGTAATTAATAATGCTTGAGAGATTGCTTTGTGAAAACAAAACGGACACTACTTCCCCTACCGCTGCCTAAATACAGAAGGTTTAATCAATTTATGTGATTTTTGAAATGTGAAAAATAAACATAAAAGAAGTACTAGATACTTGTACATGACTTTTAGAATATGATAAATAAAGACGATAAACAGAGTTTTAATACGTCACACGTAACATTTTTTGTTTTTCATATGGGTACTATATTGTACAAGTACCTAATTTCTTGGGTAAGATACTGTACAACTACCTTATTTCTAATTTAAAAATGAAACTACTCAGTGATTTTTACATAATTTCTTATTTTGCTAACTTTTCCGTAAGTCACGGATAAGATTATTTTTATCCATTTGCTATAGTGAAGAAACACCTTATTTCTTAGATAAATGTCATACTATTTGAATATATTACATGCTTTTTGGTTTTAGTAACTTTTATGTACATCACAGTCAAGATTTTCTTTGTTTTTTTTTTATATGGCTAATATACTGTACGAGTACTTTATTTTTAAGGTAGGGTGCTGTACAATACGTTATTTCTAATTTAAAAATGAAACTACTCTGTGATTTTTACATAATTTTCTCTTGTGCTAACTTTTCCATATGTCACAGGTAAGAGTTTGTTTGTTTTTCATCTGTGTGCTATAGTGAAGAAGCACTTTATTTCTTATATTAATGTCATACTACTGAAATATATTACGTGACTTTCAGTTTTAGTTTTCTGTAGGTCACAGGTAGGATTTACTTTGTTTTTTATATGAGTACTATACTGTACAAGTACCCCATTTCTTGGGTAGAATACTGTACAAGTACCTTATTTCTAATTAAAAAATGAAACTACTCGATTTTACATTTTCTGTTATGCTAACTTTTCCGTATGTCATAGGTTGGTTATGTTTTTACATCTGAGTGCCATAGTTAAGAAACACCTTATTTCTTATATAAATGTCATACTACTTGAATATATAACATATATAACATGATTTTCAGTTTTGATAACTTTTATGTACATAACAAGTAAGATTTTCTTTGTTTTTTCATATGAGCACTATACTATACAAGTACCTTATTACTTGGGTAGAATTTCAGGATTTGGGAATGTGGCAAATAAGCACTCAGCATTACTTGATTAATATGTGAATTTTGGAATGTGATGATTAAGAACTCAGCATTACTTAATCTATTTATATGATTTTTGGAATGTGACAAATAAGCAGTCAGCGTAACTTGATCAATTTAAGTGATTCTTTTTGAATTGGCAGTTTTTCCATGTGATTTTTGTAATATGACCTCTATTGCCAGTGTTGTATATCAGATTTTTTATGCATTTTTTTTAATAGAAGATAATGTTTGGGGGGAAACTACACCATATAATATGGTTACCTGGTCTTTTGGCTAAGATCAAAGTGTAATATCTGTTCTCAGCATTCCAGTGACTTCATAGCCACCTTAAAGAGTTTTGGCAATTACTGCCATGAAGACATGAACGCAAATCACATTTTAACTAACTTGGGAGAATTGCCTTGTGACAACAAAACAGACACTAATTCCTCACATCCCATCCTCACCTAAAGAAAGAAGGTTTGGTAATCCCTGGAGGCCTCTAGAGCATTTTTAATAGCAACATAATCACTCTTATTCCCCCACCACCATCAACACTATTTTTGGTTTTAAGACAAATGACGTTACTTCTGGAAAATGACTCTGCAGGGAGATTGCTTTGTGAAAACAAAACAGACACTACTCACGTGATTTTTGGAATATGACAAATAAAGACAAAATATATTCTGTATTTTTTTTTTTTTTAAGGCAACGATAAAGTCTGGTATGAAACTACTGTATATTACAGTTACTTGGTCTTTTGGCTGAGATCAAAGTGTAGTATCTTGTTCCCAGAATTCAATCTCCCCTCCCACCCATAAACAGAGTACAGATATCATATTTGAACTAATACCAACCAAGATGGTCAATTGTGATTGGTAACAAGTGAATGATTTACGTCCATGATTGCCTGACTACCCCATCGAAACGATGGACATGACGGGGTAGCACCTTACTGACCAGAGACTGCTTGGTTTGAGGCGGGCGGTAGCCACCCACTGGGGCTAAATAGCCTCTCCCACCGTTGCGGAGGATCTGAAGCGCCTGGTCGCGACGTCAATTTGACCAGACTTTTAACTTTTTTTTTTTTTTTTTTTTTTTTTTTTTTTTTTTTTTACAAAGGCATCACCACATTATCAAGGCCCAGAGGCCACTCAAGGATAAGGGTTAAAGAGTGTACAGTAGAAGTTGGTCAATATAGTAATCATTAGTAATGAAAATTTGGTAAATTTAATAACTTATATGGAACGGCTCATCAAGAACTTATTTACTTTAGACTTGAACACAACCATATTGTAGTCAGCCGGAAAGCAGGAAAACGGAAGACAATTCCACAGGCGTGCAGTTCTAAGAAAGAAGCTTTGTTCATGGAATCTATGTTTAGGTTTAGGCACAGATAAAGAGTGGGGGAAATTATTGATAGTGTTTACAGCTAGACGAGTGTTTCTTGTGAAAGTTTGGCGAGGGGGGACCATAGATTGAAGCTCAGTTGAACACTTTCCATGAAAATAACGATACATCAGAGACAAACTCGCAACATCTCTTCTGTGAGATAGAGGTTGTAAGGAGGAGAAAAGGACATCTCCTACGAGGCTACGAAGTCTATTTTGAACTCTATCAAGGCATGACAAGTCTTTTCTAGCAGCTCCTGCCCAGATGTGGCAACAGTATTCCATCCTTGGACGTACCTGGCTCTTATATAGATAGAGAATAGCATCAGCAGTGAGATATCTACTGGATCGATAGAAAGATCCCACCATTTTTCCAGCGGCCTTGGCAACAGATTTGATATACGTGTTCCATTTAAGATCAGGAGTAATGGTCAAGCCCAGAAGCTTGTCAAAACTTGAGGCCTCCTGAAGACGAGAGCCATTCATTTCAATTGATGACAAATGTGGATTAGAATGTTGATGATGTAAAGAGAGAAGCTTGGTTTTAGATGCATTAAAAGTAACCAGCCACTCCTTTCCCCATTGTACTACATGCTCAAGATCAGAGGAGAGAGAATTGGAGAGTACTTGCTCGTTTACTGTCTTAGATGTGGTACCATAAATGGTAGTGTCGTCAGCATAAATGTCTACAAATGATGTAAGGATATGATTTGGAAGATCATTAATGTAGATCAGGAAAAGAGTTGGGCCCAGGATGGATCCCTGAGGGACACCGGCATTAATACTGTGAGCTTCTGATTTTTGCCCCTCAACTACTACTCTTATGAACCTATCAGAAAGAAATGATTTAATAATTGAGAAGACTTTTCCAACTATACCATAGCTAGCGATCTTATGAAGTAAACCTTTATGCCATACCCTATCAAAGGCTTTAGATATGTCAAGAGCAATTGCCCTAGAAAGATTGCCACCGTCGAGAGATTTGCTAATCCTATGCGATATAATTGTAAGGACATCTGCTGTAGATCTAGCAGAACGGAAACCATATTGAGTGTCACTAAGAAGGTTATTTTTGTTGAGATGTTTGATTACTTCTGTATTTAACACAGATTCTAGCAACTTACTCATGACGCACAGGAGACTTATTGGCCTGTACTGAGAGGGGGATGAGCGATCACCTGAATTCTTAAATACAGGGCATACTGATGAGATTTTCCAGGGAGATGGGAAACTATTCTCCTTAAGACAACGTTTAAACAGTTTTGTAAGTATGGGCGCTAGTTCAGGTTGAAGTTTTTTGAGTACTATAATTGGAATACCATCAGGGCCAGTTGCTTTACTGGAATCAAGGTTTTTGATTAGCTTGGCAACATCACGTACAGATATACGTATATCACATAGCGTGTTTTCTGATACAGGAGGAAATATTGGGGGTTGGCGGTCTTGGTCGCAAAGGGTAGAATTAGCTGCAAAGTTCTTGACAAAGAGTTTGGCTTTGTCTGATGCTGACGAGATTACCTCAGGTCCATTGATAATAGTTGGGATGGAGCACACGCTTCTGTTCAGGATTCTGTTTGCTATTTGCCAAAACTGGTGGGAACCAAGCCGCTGCTCAGCTACTTTGGACTTAACAGATTGAGCATACAACTCTCTTGCGTTCCTTATTACTTTCTTACAATGGTTGCTGGCAGTCCTGAAAACGGCTTTAGTTTCCATACATCTATTACGTTTGAAGCAGTGGAAAAAGTGATTTCTGTGCGCAATGGCAGCAGCACATTCTGGAGAGAACCATGGCTGGCTGTTAGGTTTTTGCTGAAACTTTTTAGAGGGTATGAAATGGTCAATACCTACAATTAACCATTCAGTTAGGTCTAATACTATAGAGGACACATCCTTTTTAAACATGGAATGCAGAGGTAGATCAGATATAAATGTACGGAAGCTATCCCAGTCAGCCTTAGTGTATCGATATACTGTACGATGAAGTGGTACGTCTGGGGACTTATTACATTTCATTTTTATCTTAATTGATACAACAGAGTGGTCGGAAGATCCAAGAGGCGACAGAACAGAAACTGAACATAGTTCAGGGCAAGTTGTGAGAAAAAGGTCTAGTAGGCTCGCATACTGGCCGTCATTATCGGGCACACGGGTAGGTTCCTGAACAATCTGAGTGAGGTCATAGGCAATGGAGAAATCATGACAGAACCTCCCCTCATCATCGGTCTTGTTTGAGTGGGTCAACCATTCGACGTTGTGAACATTGAAGTCTCCACATACGTGAATGTTAGCTGAAGGATAAGTAGAAAGGACTTGGTCAATTTTCTCAGATATGCTTTTAAAGATAGTAACTCCGCTGTTGTGGGGGCGATAGAGAGTAAATATAAATGCAGTAGTGTGAGCTAAAGCAACCCGGAAGCACATATAGGGTAAGTTAGGATCTTCCCTGGAGATGTCCCTCCCACATGGAAAGCTATCTTTAATATAGGCACATATTCCATGCCCATGGCGATCTTGGGGGTCAGATTTAGAAGTTAAGTTAGAGTATCCTGTAATTGCAAACTCATCTAGGGAAATAGCCTGTCCAATGCCAGTTTCACTTAAAAATAAAAGGTCTGGTTTAGTCTCCTGTAATTGGGTTTCAACCTCTGGAAGGTTAGAACGTAGACCCCTGATGTTGGAGAAGGAGACATGGTAGTAGGGGTCTACGTTGGAAGTTGGAGAACCGGGTTTAATCGTGTATTTTTTCTTGAAACTTGTCATGATGAAATTTTGGAATTTGTGGACTAGGTCGACAGATTTACTTAGAGCAGGACAGAGAGGGGAAACTAAGAGAGAAAAAGAAATGAAGAATTTTTTTTTTTTTTGTAGCTAATGATAAGGTAAAGCCGTAACAATTACCCACTAGTATGGCATCGAGAGGCCCCACCAGAAGCTACTGCATGGTCCAGATTCCATTCACCAAATGGCAATACAGCAGCCCCAGTACTTTGCACCTGCTGATAGGACAGCCTCCTTAGTGGTTAATCCAAGGTTCGGGTCCCTGACTATCAGGCGGATAACGTCAGCCCAGACAAAACGTTTACCTCCAGCACCCTTACTAGTGACATGGCTACAAGGATAGACATAGAAACAGAAAATTTCCACCAACTCTGCCAACTGTTCGCGCAAAAATACTGCCAACCTAGAAAACAGCTTTTTCTTCTCCCTTTGTCAGAAAAATCACTCATTTAAAAAATGAGGACTGAGGGACAAATAAGAAGAAGCGAGAGTAACAGGAGCTGCCGATAACGCATCCACAATGCGTTTTCTACTCTCCATTAAAAAAAAAAAAAAAATAAATAAATAAATAAATAAATAAAATAAAAATAACTATTAAGTATTGTACTTAATAAAAGTCCAACGGACCTGTTTAAGGGAAAGTATGGTGATAGATTCCCCTCCCACGAACTAAATATGAGTACAATTAGGTAATCTATTTTTGCAATAAACTCGGTAGATAAATAAACATTTATGGACGAGAAAAAAAAAAAAAAAAAAAAAAAAAGAAGCTAGCATTTAATACAACAGAAATACATAAATTAAATACTGAAATAAAATGTAGTTATTAATATTTGAATCTTAAAATAAAAAGTGCGAATTAGTAGAGAAAAAAATCACTTATCACAACAACGCATTCCGTCTCCAAACTAGTGAAGAATTTAACTTTTAATAGCGTTCAGAAGATTTTTTTTTTTTTTTAAATTAACCGTTAAGAGAAAGCGTGATTTTATTCTGAACTTTAACTAATCACGTTTTAAGCAACTTATGATATAAAACAAAATCGGATGGGGGGGGGGGGGTTCTTCCGAAATTAGTTGGTGACGTTATAAGTAATTGCGAGATAACTATCTTCCACCATTGCGAGAGCCTGGGCGAAGAAACTCGTGCGTTGCCCAAGCAGCACGAGTGGAACTTGACCAGAGCTGGTAGAACCCAAGGAAAGACAAGGTCGATACATTGGTACCGACTCTGGCTGCAGGAGATGGCCGTTGGCTCATAAGAAGCTCATCTGAACTTTGAGAGATCTTGTTTTTGGTCCTGCTGGGTGTCCCCACACCCTCCTCACCCAGATTACCCCGGGCAGGGAAGCCAGTTTAGTCGCCGACGACCCGACCATGAGGCAGCTAGCACTGGGTTACATGATACCAGTGGAAGTCTAAGACTCAGCTGACATTTGGTCAATTAAGTTAAAGAGAAATGACGTCATTTCCGGTAAAATGACTGAGCACTTTTCAATCTAATATATAAATGGAAAAATAGGCGCAAACGTTTGTATGTCCGCCAAAGGCTTTTTGCATTAGAGTTCTCGCATTGGTTAGATTCTGTGAGAAGTTTTTGCATACTTCCCAGATCGTAATATCTCGCATTCGCAAACAGGCATCCTTTCTTTTTTTTTCTTTTTTTTTTTTTTTTTTTATAGAGTTAAACAAAATTCCCACTGTGGCATCATCACAGCTGTTTCTTTGGCTTTTTCATATAAAGCGAAACTGTTCGAAAAAGTGCCAAGCATTTCTTGGCCTTCAGGCAGAGATTTCTGATGCTTCACTTAAGTTAATTAGTTCTCAGTCACTGGAGGGGAAACCTTTATATTGAGGCAATTACATTTTTTTTTTTTTTTTTAATCCTGCCTGAGTGCCCCCTTTTTGGGGGAGCTAGTTTCCCCCCACATTAACGACCTTGTGTCTAATTTGCTTTCGTGGGGAAACAAATAAAACAACAGAAAGCGAAAGTTAACTTGGCCCTCAGCCAGTTTAAAAGATGCATGGTGACTCTTAAATTAATTACCAACTCATTGAATTCACTATCCTCTTTGGCCTAATGGTTAGCAAGGAAGACTATTTACTCTGTTTTCAAGTTCGATCCCACCTCTCTCTATATCTTTTTTAAAATTTATTTCGTTCGTGGGCCAATATCCTCTACCTGGACAAAAGTTAATTACCAAGTCGTTGAGTTCACTATCCTCGTTGCTTGGTCGTAAAAAAAAAAAAAAAAAGAAAAAAAGATTGGGAAGGAATGGTAGATTGCCTGATTGTAAAATCCACTTTTAATTAAAAAAATAAATAAAATTGTGATAACCAGGGCAGGAGGGGGTGTCGTTTGAGTGCCATCAGCCAGAAACAAAACTGAAAGTAAAATTTTTTAATCAAAAGGAAAGAAAAATAGCATGGGTATCCGGCATTTCCCACATGTGGTGAGGTGGTATGGCAAGGGTATTGAGCCACCAAAGTCTCTATAAAAAAGAAATAATTAAATACCCATGAGTACCCGTGCTGTCCTCAATGATTGGCTTTTTACAGACTGTTCTTTTATGGGTCTTTAGCCGGTTAAAATATTTTTTAATGGGGTCAAAAATGGATCCATTGAAAATATCGTTACACATTTTATAAATTTCCCTTAGTTTATTTTTAATTTTTAATCAGTTCATATGCATATCATGTTGGTACAGTGATAACGTCATCAGCTTTGAATGTTATAGTTTCGGTTTCGATTCTAGCTGATGGCACCCAAAATACTTTTTTTCTTTTTTTTTTTTTTTTTTCTTTTAAAATCACGACTATAATAATATATACAAAATCTGGACAAATTAAAATATATCTGAGTCCCTCCCCCTCCCCGCTAGTTAAATGTAATTCTAAAAGAGCACTATACTTTTTTCAGTGATATCAGAAAGATTATTAAGTATCATTCTTTTTTTAAACTAATATCGTGATTGAAATTCTAATATTGTATCATTATAAATTTAAAATTCTGTTATCATGGCAACTCTATTGCAAACCAATATTCATTTTCTGTAGGTTTTTACACCTTTTTCGTTTTTTTTTTTTACTTAATACCAGTCTGTTTATAAATTGTAATTATATGTTAAAAAATATGAAATAATGGCAACATGCATTTTATTCTCATTGCTATTCTTGTATCATATTGAGACTAAAGTATTTGTATTATGACAATCCTAATTTTGATTTAAAATCTTTGCTTTAACAGGTATAAAAAATGTAGGAGAGTCTTTTTTTTTTTTTAAATATTAATATGAACACCTGTACTTATTATTAAAAGGCTGGTTTGTGAATTTGAGATTATAAAATCTGAAGTTTAATCAATTTTTTACTTTCCTTAAAATTTTGGAACCCACAGTTTCTCAGATCTGGGTAGTGAAACTCCCCTGGTTTAGGTAGAGAAACTCCTCTGGTGTTTATAACGACTTTTTAGACCTCTTCGGTCATTTTTAACACATAAATTGTTCAATTTGCTCAACTCCCTTTTATGACTGAATAATTTTTATTATTTTCGTTAGTTTACTTTTTTATTTCTATGCTATTTTTGATCACTTAAGTTATGAGATTTTTTTTTTTCAAGTTTTAAATGAAACTGATTTGTAATGGATCTAGTTACAATTTGAGATAAAAACAAATTATTTTGATAAATAATTTTAAACAAAACAATGTTTCTAAAGATTTTTCTCTTTTCATATTTGATTTACATAGATTTAATATTTATAGGCAGATAACTATTAAGATTTTAGAGTAATATTATGGAATGAAACTTCATATTAACAGTAGACTTAACATGGCGCAAAAGACCAAAAATCTAGAAAACTATGCCAGATAAATTATTTAGCACCCACCATATTCACTACACTTCACACCAACAGATTACCATCATTTGAATTAAGAAATATTTCAAGACAACCCCCACTTTCTATTGTAGCATAAACTTAAAAATGAATTCCATAAACAAAGCTTCTTTCCTAGAACTGCCCACTTGTAGAATTCTGTTCCGCTAGTCTGCTTTCCAGTTAACTATGATATCATTATCTTCAAGTCCAACATAAACAAGTTCTTATTTAACCGTCCTTGTAAATAATCTAATTATACTAAATTACTTCTACAAATGATTATCATGCAACTGTCTCAATGACTATAATACACACATTAACCTTTATCCTCAAGTGGCCGTCAAGCCTTGATATGTAGTAACCTCCTTTGTGAAAAAAAAAAGTTGAAGATAAAGTTTAGAATTTAATAAGGGAACAAGAATTTTATGAAGATGGCACTAAAAAACAATGAAAAGAGGTTATAGAAAATAATGACGACTATATGAATCATTTAAATAAATCTGATATTACTTGTTTCTTTTTTTATTGAGCCTTAAAAAATGGAAAAAAAACTTTTCATTACATAATATATTCAATCAAAACTTTTAGTCTTAGAACAAATACATTGCTTATATAAATCTTTTAGCATTTATATTTTTGTGAAACAAAAAATTGGTTCAAATCTTTAAACAAATTTCTTTTAAACTTCATTTTGCTTTACTGATACGGCCAAAGGTTGTGTGTGAATTGGGCAATGACTAGCACTCAGAATTATACCTTGTTTCATCTGTTGTGTAATTCCGAGCTAAAACCCTTGGGAAAACTATGAACCAACAGTTTATAAACCTAACCATTAAAATTTGAGATTACATTTCAGGAAAATAAATTTCTATGTTGCACAAAAGCAAACAAATATCACGATTTAAAAAAAAAAAAAGAAAAAGAAAAAAAGATAAAAAATACCTAAAATTTCATACATTGTTAAATCTATTCTTCCATTTTCTCTACTTCATCAAACTGACAAAGGCTTGTTCCGTTCTCTTCACAGGTCCTCGAGATTGCGGTTCAAGTAATTCCTATCTTCTGTATTTTATTAAAAGTTGTTTTATCATTAAATCCTCAAATCAGTTTCATGCAACCTACCATTGTTTATTTATTGTTCAGTTTAAGTTGAGCTTCTTATATAATATATTTTTCAATTTTATTTATTTTATTTTTGCCTCTTCATATTGTTACTTTAACTGTTGCATTTTATTTTATCATTTTTTCCCTCCAATTCCAGATCCTTCCTTTTTTACTATTTACTTTTTAATCTTTGCCTAATGTATTTATTAAGATCTGATTTTTCTCCATTTTTCTTTTTTGCGCTTGACCAGATCCCCTCCTACAAACACACACATATGAAAAAAAAAAAAAAAAAAAAGAAAACTCTGTATCATATATGTTCTCATGATGAAAAGAAAATATTGTACTAAAAAAAATGCATAAATTGATCAGGTAATTCTATTTATATAAAGAAAATAATTTTTAAGTAAATTTGTGCCTTTTTTTTTTTTTTTTTTTGTCAATGCTCATCTCCTCCCCATGTTAAGAATAGCTTTCTAAAGTTTCGATTTGGAGTTATCTTTCTTGTTCATTTAGAATATTTACAACATGGCATTGCAAGATCGTCTCTCATAATTTAGCAATAAAATTTGATTTTCTAATTTAGAAATAAAACTACTTGATCAATTTACGGCATTTTTGGTGTACAATATTTTCTTTGTAATGGATGGGTACATATATCATACAGATTTATCTTAACTTTTTATGGGGGAATTTCTGAACAAGCATTTTATTTATACAAGGTGCCCACAAAGTCTGGCTACATAATCTACAGGATGCTTCCACAAAGTCTGGCTACATTATGTAGCCAGACTTTGTGGACACCCTGTATATATATATATTTATTTATTTATTTATTTATTTGATATGGCATGGCAGAAGATATCCACTTTTCCCCCTTTCAAATTTGTAACAAAACCATTTGCACTATTGAAAATCGAATGCAACTGCAAAAGATCTATTTGAAAGTTGCATGAATCATTTTGTCTTTACTTTTGCTTTCCTTATTTTTGCCAGAATTTCAAGAAGAAAAGTATACTTTTTGAAGTTGATTGATAATTATGTATAACTTTAATGGATAAGAAATTTTATACTTTATTTATTTATTTATTTTCTTCAATATATGAGCACAAAATCAAAATGAATTTTCTCTTTGATTCATTTTGATTAACATTTTATGGATATGAATTATTTTTTTGTTTTTACCTGAAAAATTTCAGATGCTACAAAGCATAATTCATTTCAATAAATGATGGACCTCATTTAGATAATATTTTTGTATTATGACAACTTTTATTTTTCACAGATTTAGATTTTAAAAATGTTTAGAAATATTTTTTTTTTTTTTTTTAGATGAGGATTGAAAATTTTCATTTGAGTTATTAGGACTACTATTCTTGTGTTTGTAAAGTTTTGGCCAATGTAACTTCCGACCTTCTAGTCTAAATATGGGAATGGCTAACTGTGGGAATCTTTGTTGATCCCCCGACAAAGGAGGGATTGGACCTAGTAATTCATTCCCATTCGTTTGTTTGCACTTTTCTCAATAATCACACCTAGGATTTTTAAAAAATTTTGCACAAAAATTAGTCATGGTGAAAGTAAATTTTTGCCAGATTAACTTTGATTGCCTCCCTAGGGGGACATTTTAGGAATAAAATTGCCCCCAAATTATTTGTCGATTCGTTTGTTAGCACTTTTCTCAATAACCATGCTTTTTTTTTTAATTTTGCACAAACATTAATTATGGTGAAAGTAAATTTCTGCCAGAACAGATTTCTGGAATAATTCTGGTCGTTGAAAGTATTCACCCTCCCCACCTGTTAAAAAACAAAATCAAACAATTGTTAGTGGGAGCCACTTAGGCCCATTAAAATAGCAGGCACTGGCGCCCGTGGCCAAAATAAATGTACCGTGGCGAAGTACCGACGCATTTCATATATATTTATATATTGAAGTGTTTAGCTTCCAAATAATAGCATCTTATATATTATGTTTTTTTCCAAAAAATAAAAATGTTATAAAAAGAAATATGTTGCAGAAATAAGATTGTGGACAAAAATAAGTCTGTTTTATATCGTTCAATTAACTTCTGTATTTGTTTCTTTGTCAGTAAAATAATTTTTTTAAAAACACAACTGTTTGGGAACTAACCTCTTCAATTTAGTTACGAGTTAACGCATTCAATATAGTCATATTTAACTTCTGTACTTTTTTTTTATCTGCATAATAATTTTAAAAACGCAACCATTTGGAAGCTAACCTCTTCGTCACGAGTTAACATCCTCCATATAGAATTAATGACAGTAATGTTCAGGGTTCCAAAAAATTTAAGTTGGTTTTTAATTCTTTCACATTCATCCTAATTTGGCAATATATATATATTTCTATCGATCCAGTAGATATCTCTCTGCTGATGCAATTCTCTATCTATATAAGAGCCAGGTACGTCCAAGGATGGAATACTGTTGCCACATCTGGGCAGGAGCTGCTAGAAAAGACTTGTTCTGCCTTAATAGAGTTCAAAATAAACTTTGTGGCCTGGTGGGAGATGTGCTTTTCTCTTCGCTGCAACCTCTATCTTACAAAAGAAATGTTGCGAGTTTGTCTCTTCTTTATCTTATTTTCATGGAAAGTGTTCGACTGAGCTTCAATCTATGCCCCCCCTCGCCAAACTTTCACAAGAAACACTCGTCTAGCTGAAAACACTATCAATAATTCCCCCCACTCTTTATCTGTGCCTAAACCTAAACGTAGATTCCATGAACGAAGCTTCTTTCTTAGAACTGCACGCCTGTGGAATTGTCTTCCATTTTCCTGCTTTCCGGCTGACTACAATATGGTTGTCTTCAAGTCTAACGTAAACAAGTTCTTGATGAGCCGTTCCATATAAGTTAACAAATTTACCGAATTGATTACTATATAGTCCATTAATAATATAATTAATATATAGTATTTCTACTGTACACTCTTTAACCCTTATCCTCGAGTGGCCTCTTGGCCTTGATAATGTGGTGATACCTATGTAATATATATATATAGGTTTTCTAGTAAGCTGTGAACGAATAACACATGTAAAATTGATTCTGACAAATAGTTTTGTCATAAGTCAAACGTGCGCACATGCATTTTTTGGCTGTAGGAAAACATTTTTTAATACTGGAAAGCAAAATTTTGTCAAATCTCATGGAAAAGAGAAAATAATTAACAAATACTCTTCCTATTTTGTTAACTGTTTTTTTTTTTTTAATTTTTTAGGAGAGATCTTAATATAAAAGATGCAAATGCAAATAATTTGGGAACTAAACTTTTCAATATATAAATATATATATATAAAATGCAATGTTGTTAAACAGCATCAATCTACATGTAGTGTGCTTAATGGTGAAAAAGCTTGAGAAGCTGTAATGTTTTGACAAAGTCGCCGTCGTGAAAAAAATAATCAAATACATTTCTGTATTTTGTTGCTTTTTTTATTTGTCTTTTTAGGGAAAAATCTTAATATAAAAGATGCAAATATTTGGGAGCTGAACTCTTCGATAAATAAATATGAAATGCGACAGTTTAAAACATCACCAATACACAGTAGTGTGTTTAATGGTAAAAAGAACTCCAGGACCTGTAAATTTGTTGACGTCGTCATTGACTATGATGGAGATTCTTACCGTGGATAGCGTGTTTTAAACTTTGTATAAGAAAGCAAGTAAACGGGTTATTTAACGTTCATTTAATGATTTTCTCTCTCTTGTAAATTCTGATCTTACATGGCTGAAATGACCTATGCATTAAATGAATGGTGGGTGCGATAATATGTTTGTTAGTGACGCCATATATTTTAATGTTAGTAAGCGTTTGTTTATAAAGCGAAGAACTGCATTCCGGAACATGAGATTTTTCAAAGCTCAGCTAATCAGAAAGGACAGACTTTGGCAAGGAAGCATTTATTATTTATGAATCAAAGATTATGTATCTATTAGCCAGTTACGCTCCGTGTAATCACAGAATTTGTAGAACCTGTAGAATTTGCCTCCAGTGACAACTGGTAGCAATAGTGGTATTTAGAGAGAAAAATAGGGACTCCTTCCTCTAGAGATGTTATGATTGTGATGGTGTTGCTTGTAGAATGCAATTTAGTATTTTATTATCATGACTGAATGTGTCTAAAATAGTGTTCGAAAGCTACATAAGACAGTGGTTATTAGCCTGGATGTGTTGAATTTGTATGTGGCATCTGTTGTTGCAAACCTATTGCTGTATAGGCAGGTGGTTGATATTTTATAACAATTGTATTGAGAGGTGGGAGATATTAAAACGTGTCATGTTATATATTTTGGATGTGAGATATTGTTCTTATAACAGGATTACGATATAAACGTGTAAATTGTATGTATTATTGTTTAGCCAGGGAATATGATATCGACATATAAACTGAGTCATGTTGTATCAGAGAGTTATCACACAGGTATATATTACAGTTCATATATAAGAAGAATAATATATGCTTCATACCTTTTTTTTTTCTTGAAGAGTTCTTGTATCTTCACTTGCTGAGCTCCGTGATGAACCATGAAATGACCAACACCATCTGATTGAGACATCTGTTCTTCGTTCTTTTGTGAAACCACAGAACAACACTATATTTTTATCATATAAATTTATTTCAGTTGTCTCAAATGGTTTTCACAGAATCTGCAGTCGGTCTACATGCGTATTCTTCCCAGCTCGCTTCCTGGCTGTCTGTTTACTCTTGTGATCAAACTCTAACTTTCGACTCTAAGCGTCCTGAGCTTTGACCTCAGTTCCGGTGACGTTACCAATTAAGACATATCTTCTTAATGTGACCTTTCCATCATGTACGCCTGTTCAAGGTTATTTTGTTTATATTTAACTTAGCTAATTTATGTAGACATCCTTAGCTAAACTCATTGCTACACTTTATTCTATAAACGATAAATAACTCCCAATATAAACTATTTTAAGAATATCATTGAATAGATAGATAAATAGATAGACAGATCGATAATAACTAATTAACTTTTAACAATGTTCATTATTCAACACTATGATACTTTGGTTCAGAGGGGAATTTCTGCAGTCATTTTATTATATAGCAGATAAAACAAAATTGACTAATATGTGCATGAGAAAATAACAATTTTCCGTGAGCATATGATCAACCTCATTATGAATTCAAGATGGCCACCATCATAATATACAAGTTAGTTCGATTTTTACAACTTATTTTGATAGTTCTACTTGTATGCTACAAAAGTCATATACATTGAGCATGTAATGAAAGGTTAACCTTAAAAAGTCATTTTAAAAATAGGTGTGAAAAAACATTTCTCTACAAAATTTTAGCGCTTGGGAGTTAAATCTAATCTTGTCTGCATGTGTAATATTACTACTTATTATAGAATTACTTTTTTTTAATTGTTATTCATATTCCTGTTAAATAATAGAACGGGCCAACGCTGAAATAAGCAAGAATGAGAATAATTGAAGTAATAAAACTCCTGGGCAATGCTGGATGTTTCAGAAAGAGCAAGTGGGAGAAAGTGGCTTCTTTTTTTTTTTTTTTTTTACACAGTGATCACCACTTATCAAGGAAGCCACTCAGGGATAAGGGTTATTGCAAGTACATTACGTTAGTGTGGAGATTTGATGAAGTGTTTAATTAAGGGGGCGGTTCATTAGGAATTTGTTAACATTGGACTTGAAGACATCCAAGTTGTAGTCCGGAGGGAAGCAGGCAGACGGAACAGAGTTCCACAGGCGTGCAGTTCTAAGAAAGAAGCTTTGTTCATGGAATCCGCATTTTGATTTAGGCACAGATATAGAGTGGGGGAAATTTTTCACAGTGGATTCAGCTAGACGGGTGTTTTTCGTGAAAGATTAGCAAGGGGGGACCAGAGATTGGAGTTCAGACGAGCACCTGCCATGGAAATAACGATAAAACAAGGATAGGCTCGCAACGTCTCTTCTGTGGGAGAGAGGTTGCAGGGTAGAGAAAAGGGCATCCCCGACTAAGCTACAAAGTCTATTTTGTACTCTGTCAAGGCAGGATAGGCTGTTTTTTGCACCTCCTGCCCAGATATGGCAACAGTATTCCATCCTTGGACGTACTTGGCTTAGATTCTGACCTGATGCAATATGGAAACGTTAATGCTAAACAAAGGGACAGTAGATTCAGAGTTATGCAATCCTAATAAAAATAAATGGTTTTTGGAGACAGGACATGGAGGTCAGAGATGCACTCTACAAACTGGTTTGTTGGTGCTACTCTCTCATCTCTCTACTTTGGTTGTAAAATAAAGTGTGATTGGTTTTATAAATGAAAGAATTTGTCATTTGTTTGATAAACACAGCTATACATTGGACGCATGTTTGGTGTCATTAAAAGTACAGTTGAAAAAGGAAATGAAGATGTCTAGAAAAACGTACACTTGCAGGCATCAAAAACATGCTGACCTGTTTTTTATACATGCATGTAACATTTTTATTTTGTCACTGGTATTGTAATCTATTATTTATTGAATCCCATATTATATTCAATTGTAGAGTAGAACACCTTTCTCAAACATGTAATGATTTTTTTAGACATCTTACTTTTATTATCAGATGAATATAACAACCAAAAATGAGGATAGTAGTCTAAATAGAAATACACACACACACACACACAATGCACCCCCCTCCTTATATATTTTTTTTCTTTTTACCTTTTTTCAACTTACTTTTTCAGCAAATTATCAATTGGATACTACCAGATTATTAAAAAAAAAAAAAATGCACAAATTTAATATTTAAAGAGTTTTTGGATGTGCTAAGAAACATTCTAATAAATCGGTCCTCCATATTGGAACCAGTCAACAAGATCAAGAAACCAGAAGAGATAGATGCGTTTTTATTGGGTTTTTTTTTTTCTCTCTCACAAATTTTGAATAATTATTTTCTTATTTAAAACTTTAAAGAAATGTATGAAAATTCATTAAATTAAAAAAACGGGGGGAGGGGAGGTATCCCAAACCTCTAACTTTTCCTGGTTTCATGTTCTTTTGATTGGTCCCTCAAAAAAATGGGGGATCGGTTTACTAAAATGTTGTTTTAGAAACAGTGCACATCATAAAAATCTTTAAATATTGAATTTTTTGCATAATTATATTTTTAAATATTGATTTTTTTTTTTTTTTTTTTTTTTTTTTTATATTCTGGTAAATTAGTGTCCAATCGATAATAATCCACTGACAAAAAGAAAAAAAATATAAGAGGGTGTGTATTGCACAGGTCAACTAAAATATATATTAACCACTCAAAGTTGAGTCTCTTTTCAATATCAATAAATATTTTGATAGTTTTGTTTTACGGCATATCAACCCTTTTCGTGTTATTTAATGCTTCATCCAATTATTTTGGAAATAGTATTCATGTTGCATTCAATTATTTTGTAGAAGGTTTTTATTCTTCATGCTCTTTGTATCTTCAACCACTAGTTTGTTGTGTTTGGTTTAGTTTGGTTTATAGTGGATCTTATTGTTTTTATTCCCTGTCTTGCAGCACATGTAAGAGTTTTGCAATAGGAGAGGGAAAAGGTTACAGTATTAATGTTTGGTACATTTTAAGAAGGGAAACTAGTCAGAAAGTGGGGAAGATAGAAAGAGAAAGGGGAAATGGGAAGAAGAAAAAGGGGGGGGAAAGGTGGGCTGTTGTTTTTGGTTTTGGTTTTTACATAAAATAATTAAGTTTTGCAAAAGGAAGTAGAAAAACAAAAAGCATCAATGTTAGGTACATTTCGTCTCAGGAAGCCAATATCTTCAGACAGCCTGATCTGGTAGCACCAGTCAATAAATATTTGCTGATTAAACGTGTATACTTATGACTTGTACGTATTGTAACAGCTAAAGATATTTTGTCCAAAATATTAGATTATTACAATCTAAATCATTACTGCATCCATAAAATGTTTTCTTTTTAATATATTAAAAGTAAAATTTTAATATCGATTTTAAACAATCGATTCAGTTATGTATTTGTTTACTACTTAAAAAAAAACAATAAATTCACTCTGTTAACTATTAATTATTATTAACTGCTCTTGCTATCCTTTTTCACTATATTAATATATTCTTAAAGCACAAAACAAAATATATTATCCAAATTTAAGTAGTAAATAATGAAAATACATGCGAAATGTCTGTTATTTCAATGAACACTGATTCAGATTTTTAGATAGATGCAGCCAAGCATCTCAAAAAGAGGCTCTGTCAGTCTGTAATGCTTTGGTTTAAAATAGCTTTATTTGGTGCTTCTACAGAATTGGGACAAGATTTTGTAGTTGATAACTGAAGTTTTCAGATAAAAAAACAAAAACAATGGTAGCTTCCAAATTATAGTCAAAATTAACCGAATATTACTGAATTATTAAACAAAACTTTAATCGTGTTAGCAGGTGAAATTTTTCTGCCATCTTGTTCAAATCAAAATGGAAAATTACCTCCCGTTTGAATTCTCCTGTGTTTTACGATCGTTTTCATCAAATTCTATTTTTTATTTTCTTTAATAAATAATTTTCTACCTTATCGATTTGCGTAATTTTTTGATATAATCATCTTAAAAATACGAGGAATACAGTAGATACCATTGTTTTCATGTGAAATTCAGTTTTACAATTTCCAAAATTTCGTCCCAATAGTGTAGAAGCGTCCCCCCTTTTATTTATTTTTTTTTTTTTAAACTAAGCACACATTGTTTTGACGCTTCTTATAAATATCTGCTTTTCTGTTAAGATAACATAACTATTTCAATGCTGGTTGAGTGTTGGTTTTATACAAAGAGGCCAAAGAAAGTGGAATCCCTAGTGAAAATTAAGATACCTTAGATTTCTGTGAAATTTTAACAATAGGTATTAGGCATAAAGTAATAATTATTCTCCAGATTTTAGTTTCTTTGAATTATTTTAAAGTATATGTGCACAGCCTTCCATTTGACGTTTCAAATATTTCAGATTTGCTTTAAATTTGATTAATAGTTATTGGTAGGGCTAAGGCAACAGCATATTCTTTTCATTGTTTTGACTCTCGAGTGTGTATCTGTTGATATCTTATTATGCTTTTATGTAGAGTGATGTGGCTCTCTGTTGACTAATTGTGATTAACTGTGTCAGATATATACTCGAGAGTCAAAATCATGAAAAGAATATGCTGTTGTCATAGCCCTAATAATCATTTACACATAATTAAAGTTCATAATGATCGGTTAATTAATTTAGATATAAAACCAATACATAGAAACATATACACATAATTATAATTCATAATGATCGGTTAATTAGTTTAGGAATGAATCCAATGCATAGAAATATATAATCATTAGGGCTAGGACAACAGCATATTCTTTTCATTGTTTTGACTCTCGAGTGTGTATCTGTTGATATCTTATATGCTTTTATATAGAGTGATGTGGTTCTCGGTTGATTAACTGTGTCGGATATATACTCCGAGTTAAAACAATGATCGCCACTTATCAAGGTCCAGAGGCCACTCGAGGATAAGGGTTCATGGGTGTACATTAGTCAATGTGATTATAGCCTAGTAAACATAAGTAATGGGAATTTTGTAAATTGGATTGCTTAGGGGGGACGGTTCATCAAGAACTTGTTTACGTTGGACTTGAAAACAATCAGATTGTAGTTAGCTGGAAAGCAGGCAAATGGAAAAGAGTTCCACAGGCGTCCAGTTCTAAGAAAGAAGCTTTGTTCATGGAATTTACATTTAGGTTTAAGCACAGATAAAGAGTGTGGGAAATTTTTAATAGTGGTAAAAAAAAAGGGGGGGGGGAATATTCTGTTGCCATAGCCATTAGACACTAATTAAGCAAGTTTCTCTGAATTTTAATTCTTTCATAAGACCCTTTTAGCTTAAGCCTTAAATTTTAAACATCTAGATTCAAGATTATGATAATAATTCTAGAAATAGGATCTAGTATCATTATGTATCTTAATTTTAATAATTGTATGGGGAAATAAAAGTGGTGCAAAAAAAAAATATTCTGTGAAAGGCATTAATCTTACCTGCCATGGGATGGGGTTTTTAGTTTAAAATTTTTTTGGCGCTCCTATATTATACAAACGAAAAAATATTGAATTTCAAGTAAAACAAATGATACCTACATAATTGTGATGTCGCAAATTGAAATAGTAACATATCCAAAAAAATACGGAAAACAATATAAGGTAGAAAATTAATTATTGATGGAAAACTGTTTTCAATAAAGTTTATATAGGGGAATAAATTTTGTCCAACATTTTGAATCAGGTTCGTCACATGACATAAGCAATAGAACTTAATTATCTCCCCCTGTCAACTTTTCTTTTTTTAGTAAGTGAATTCGCTTCCTTTCACAAATTTTTTTTTTTTTAATTAATAATTATTTTTCTACCTTATTGCCTAATTGTTTTTAGTAATTTTTGGATATGTTACTATTTAAGACCTGACGGTTATGTAGGTACTATTTGTTTCACTTGTCATTCAATATTTTTTCCATCTGTATAACTTAGAAACGCTAATTTTTTTCATGATAAAGTTTTGATGCATATGATATAACTAATTGGTTGTTTGAATGTAAATTCATTTTATTGTGATAAAAATGTTTCTCATATTTTTGCTGCAATGCTTGATTTATTTGCTCAAATAATGTTATATTTCTCCAGTCATTTTTGGACGAAACAAACATTCTAATATTTTAATAATGAGCAGAAAAACTCTCCTTGATTTCCAGTAGATATAGAATTTAACTTTATATAACACAATTCATTTTGTTAGTTTTTTGCTAGAAAAATGGTTGGATCATTCTACCACTCCAGTAGGTATCTTGCTGCTGATGCAATCCTCTATCTGTATAAGTGCCAAGTATGTCCTAAAATGAGTACTGTTGCGACATCTGGGCAGGAGTTGCTTGGCATACCATATCTTAACTTGATAGAGTTCAAAACTGGCTTCAAAACCTAGTAGATGATGTCCTTTTCTCTTCCCTGCAACCTTTTTCATATAGAAGAGACCTTGCAAACATGTATCTGCTTTATCGTTATTTTCATGGCAAATGCTTGTCTGAACTCTATGGTCCCCCTTGCCAGACTTTCACAAAAAAAAACACTCTACTAGCTACAACCACTATCAACAATTTACTCTCTATCTATACCTAAATCTAAACGCAGTTTCCTAGAACTGCCCGCTTGTGGAACACTGTTCTGCTTTTTGGGTGACTACAATATGATAGCCTTCAAGTCCAATGTAAACAAGTTCTTGTTGAGCCGTCCTCTTAAATAATCCAAATTCTACCCAACTTATACCATTAACGATTACTACACTACCACCTTATTAACCCTTATCCTAGAGTAGCCTTCAGGCCTTGATAAATGCTGATTCCCTTGTAAAAACAAAATAAAAGGAAATAGTTTAAAACCTACATGTAAAAATAGGCAGAGATTTTCATGGTTTGATTGTGGCACAGACTGGCACTTTGTTGATTTAAAACAGCAGTTTGTTTTTCCAACTGAAATAACATGATTGGCTCCACATTTGGATATTTTCGTTTGATCCATCAAGTTGAAAAAAGTTTATTGAGTTAATGGCACCCTTTAAGGAAAAAAAAGTCATCAGCATTCTGTAGTAGAGGCACCTCAGGTGATTAGTTAATAAACTAATCCCTTCTCAAATGATGAGAAGGGAAAGCCTGGGAGGGTAGACCTCCTAGACCTACAGAGAACCAAAGACATACCTCAGTCAACAGGGAATAAGCCATCTCAACAATTGCTGAGATTTTGTTGGCTTTTATACCGATGTAAAATCCCTTGCTTAGAAGCAATAGAAAAAGTGTCAGGAATGCCTGGATAACCAGTTTATTTTCTATCTATGGTTAGGCTTTATTACCAGCTCAACGTATGCATTCTTGACTAATCTCAGACTTTCTCCATCAGACAAGAGAAAATACATAAAAAGATCCAAGATAAATCTCTGATTGCATCTGCATGTATATGGTAATCCAACAAGGTGACGATAATTCAACAAAGTTTAGTACCATGCTGGGGGTGTTTTGGGCTAGTGGTAATGATGCTTCAGACCCCAAACCATGCCTAAACCCTTTGCCCTTTGTTACCTCCCTTGATCAAACCCTTTGCCCTTTATTACCTCCCTTGATCAAACCCTTTGCCCTTTATTACCTCCCTTGATCAAACCCTTTGCCCTTTATTACCTCCCTTGATCAAAACAGCATTTGTGGAAAGAAGTTACATGCCTTCTCCATTAACCAGCCAACAAATGGGGAAAAATATGGTCCGTGTTAAGATAGTCGACGAATCAATTTTTTAAAAATGTCATTTTAAGCAAAAACAGTATTACATACTTAATTGTCATTTTGAAAATAGTATTATATCCCAAAATTATAAAAATTCATTGAGTAGAACAACTGCTATTGTGTTTTTAGCAAAAATAAAGTCTATCACTATAAACAACAAATATTGTAGCTATGAACAAGTAATTTAAAAATATTTGTTTCGAGTTATGTCCCCTTTTTAGTCTATTTTATAATGTCTAAGAAAAATACAATTTTCCGTAAAAATTACTTTTAACTTTCGACTTGTCTGACTTTCTACTCAATGAATTTTCGTAATTTTGGGATATATTACTATTTTCGGTATGACAATTAAGTACATAATAGTGTCTTTGCTTAAAACGATATAGTTTAAAAAAAAAAAAAAAAAAACTCAGCTTGTCAACTCTATCTTAACAAGCCCCACAAATATTTTCAATGGATGTTAGTTCAGTGAGAGACACTTAAATATGTCATGATTGCAAAGTAATTTCTTTTCAGTTGTATCTACATAATAAATAATTATTATTGTTGATCTACACAGAAGCATTTTCATCCAATTTATTTCTTCATATTTGTGCCTTACCATTCAAGATCACTTAATTCCAATTTCTGACTTTATTATGTAACTACTTGCAATATTCTTACACATTGGTAATTATAGTTTCATGATCGTAAGAGTTTCATCTGGTATTGTTTAGCATCACAGACAGTCAATATGCACCATGTTTATTATTCATCTCTGTCATTATCCATGTCTGTTCAGATCCTCTGGATTTAAAAACCCAGGAGTAGCAATCCTGCATAGTATTAACATTTCATCAGGCAGTATACTTTGATTACCGTTGGCATGGTTTAGGAGAAAATTTTGTTAGAAAATGAGTTACTTCCAACTTGAAGCTTTCATTGAAAATTTGACTTAACTTCATGAATCAAGGTTTGACTGCATAGCTAGTATTGCAAAAAAAGTTATGTTCAGTATCTTTTAGAAATCAAGGAATGTTTTCTGTTCACTTTGTGTATGGATTTTACTGTTTTAGATATTTTGATTGAGAATGTTAAACACTTTAAATAATTACTTGTTTCTTTTGAATATTTGTTTCTTTTGAATAATTACTTGATTTTTTTACATTTTGATGAAATTCTTTTTCTTATATTATACATTCCTGTAAGATTATGTGTATATTAATTTCTTTTTCAGAAATATTAATCAATTTCCATTGTTATTGCATGCCGGTTATTTTATTGTTTAATCATTAAACTTGCATCAAATAACAAATTTAATCTAAAGTGTTTATTTTAATGTAAATTAACTTATAATTTCTTCTAAATTCAATGTTAAAGATTTTATTTAAAACTTGTGACGAAAGATCATTGAGATGCAAAGTTAATTCCCAAACATCAGATCATGTTATTAGAATGCATTTTAAAGTTTTTACCATCTTCCTATGAAAAAAAATCTATTTATTTTTTTTATTTATTTATTAGGGATCTTTCAAATTTCTTTATAAACTTGTATAAATCAAACAATCCAATCTTATTAAAATTTATCAACAGACAATTCAGAGATTCAAGGATTTAATAGATAATGAATACTTCCAAGCAAAATTTGGAATTCCGGTTTTAAATATTATTTTCTTCATTTATTTTTTTTGGGGGAGGGGGGGGGGGCTTGTCCGGTCGTAAAAAAATTGTGAGGGGGTGCTCGGTTGTTAAAAAATGTGACAGCGAAATGAGTCAGCATTGATTAAAACATTGGTTACTTCCTTTTAGTTAATACTAGCAGGGGGGGGTACCCGGCGATGCCTGGGTGTCTTGAGGTAAATCAAAACTCGGGGGGAGGGGGTTAATTAAAAAAAAAATGTTTTGGTAGGTGAGTGTATGAGGATCAAACCCGTACCCTTGAGTTGGAAATTAATGTGTGAAAAAAAAAAAAGTGCTACGTTAACCATTGAGCCACGGCGACAGACAACATTAAGCCTGTTTGAATTTATTCATTTAACTATAAAAACAGGTGTGTGCAATAAAAGTTAACTCTGCTGCTTCCATTTGACCTAATTAAGAAGTTCAAATAGAAGTCATGCAGCGTTTGGGTTTGTTTACCCAAATTTGACTGTTTCTTCCCCCAACAGATGTTGGGGAGGGGAAAGCAGCTCCCAATTGTCCAGATTGAATAACAACTGTACAAGATTGATCAAAGCTGATTGCTTCTGGACGTTTTTCCCGGCGCAATGCCGAGAAGACGTCGTTTGAGTTTAGTTTCACATATTTATACTAAAAAGCCCAATCAACACACGAGAAGCCAAAATAGCAATTTTGTAAAAGTCGACATAAATAAATCTAGATGCGACGCGCTTTCCCAAATCGTACATATTATTATTTAGGACCCATATAAACAGTTGTAAGTGATCGTAACGACCTCGGAACCGTGTGTGAGAAAAGCCTTTTGAAGACATACACGAAATGATCACACGCATTTTGCCTTTTATATATATAGATGGCTGGAAAACAAAGCTCTTGATGAAATTTGCATCAGTTTAGGATCAAAGAATGAAGGGTTATTTAGTTGTTTTTTGGGGAGGGGTCTAAATTTTAGATATTAATCTGGAGCAATGCCAATTAAGAAAATATCAACTTTGTGCATGTTTGTTTTTTATATTTTTAGTTTTAGTCAAACATGCATGCATACACACAGAGAACTGCTCTTTATATAAGAGATAAGCAAACTTGAAATGAACGACTATAAAATAAAAGTAAATAAAACCCACAAGTTTTAGTGTGATATCTACTCTCTGGTTAAGAATAACATTTTATTTATTTTTAATTCTAATTTTTATAATTGAAATTTCACCCTGTTTCTTATTCAAATTTTTTTTCTTTTCTAGACGTCCAGAAGGATCAGAAGCCAGGCCAACACATCTTGAAGAGAAAATGTCCAGAAATCCTGACCACATTGGTGGCTACCGTCTTGCTTTGGCAACCTTTGATGGTCTAGAATCGAAATTTGGACTATGTCTTCCAAAGTTTAAAGCGCCAGTTATTCCTTCCGTACCTCCTGCTCCTGTTCACGTTGTTGTTACGCCAGGAACCCAGTAAAATTTAACTTGAATGATTTTTACCCTGGTTGATATAGTCAATAATTGCTATATCCTGTTTATTTTATATTATAGACAATGTAATGCAATAGTGTGTACAGAAAACATAAAATCTTTTGATTTCAAAAAAAAAAAAATGGCCATGGAAATTTTTTTTTTTTTATTACAGAAAGCCCTTGAGGATTTTTTTCTTTTTTAAATCATAAAAAATTTATGCATAATTGGGAAAGAAAAAGATTAAAAACAAGGAATCTGCTAAATATATATATATATAACGATTAATATAATAAAATCTGACAATGTATAGAAAAATCTTTAATGGATAATTGGCATAATATAAATGACAAAATCAAATCCAAAGACTAACATCTGTAATATCAGAAACTGGTGCTTATCCAGAATTTCCTCTATTAAAAAAAAATAAAGAAAATTTGTATGTGTATGGAAAGAAAATAATCTTACACCAAAAATTACATAAATCAATCGAGTAGTTTTATTTTTATAAAGGAAATCAAATTATATGCCTAAAAGATGAGCGACAATCTCACAATGCCATCTTTAAAACAGTCTGGAGTAAGAAAGCAGATAACTCCAAATAATTCAAATTTGTGAAATTTTAGAAATCTATTCTTAACATGAGGAGGTGATTGAAAAACTTGAATTGGCTTAAAAATTTCTTTTTATAAAAATAAAATGACTTAATCAATTTACATGATTTTAGGTGTACAATATTTTTTTTTTCTGTTACAAGTACAACATACAGATTTTTTTTTCTGTTTTTGTTTTTAATATAAGGGAATTCTGGACAAGGAATCAGGAACTTTGTTACTCAGTTGCACAATTTTCTTTCTTGATGTGTCTTTGATTTGGTTGGCTTTAATTTTTTTTGTTTTAAATAGTTTCTATACTTTTCAATATATATATATATATATATATATAATATATATATGGTGTTCATAAAGTCTGTGTGCACATAAACATAACTTTATTTGTGTATGCAATAGAAATAATCTGTAAAAAGAATTCGCTTTTGGAACAATTCATTTTAAAATTGTACAAGGACTTTATGTACACTCTTTGTGTGTGTGTGTGTTAGAATAAAAAAAAAAGGGTTTTCCACATAGCATCCTTGCCATAAATATATTTTCATACTACTGCTAAGCTCTATTCACATTCTGAGCACTTTGGAAGTAAATACTGAAAATATATGTGCATCATATCTTATAGTACTTTATATAAATATGGATCAATATTATGTTAGACTGTGATTTAATGCCAATTTCAGAGCAAAATAAACCTTACAGGTGTTTCAGTGCATACTTGAGCTTGATTTTTGCTTTGAAAATTGATTCTCATAAAAACTGATCTGAACAATATAAAAGAATATTATTTTTATTTTATCTCTTACATACACACACGTACCTATATATATATATATATGTGTGTGTGTCTGTATATAGATATGTCTATATATATAGGTAAATATATATATCACTACTTATCTGAAGAAGATCTAACTGAAATGTAAACTCTATATATATGTGTGTGTATATATAATATATATCGTATGATTACATAAAAACATTATTGCTACATATGTGCATACATGTTTCTTGCTCAAAATTCAGGTAGATTTCATGAGATTGTAGCTGAAGCATGCATGCATATATGTAACCAATAGTATTGAGAAATTTATATGATAATAAAGCTTTGTTATTGAGTACTATTTTATAAATGCAAATGTTCCATTGGATTAACATCTAGGTGACAGCAATAATACAATTACTATTAGCCATATATATATATATATATATATATATATATATATATATAATTTTTCTATCTAAGGAAATCTCTAATTTTTCTGGAGAGTATATGCACAAAAAGAGATGGTATTGACATAACCGTTTCTTTTTGTATAGCGAAGTGGATCTTTAAAAAAATGTACTGAAGTTTTAACATGCCGGAGGAGCTGTTTTACATGAAAAAAATAAATATTTGGATCTTGGGATGTAACTATACTGTTATTCTTTTATATATGCTTTAAACAAAAAGTATTGGTATACATAAAGAGTGACATATAACTGAAAAAACATTTTACTAAAACAGCATATATATATATATATATATATATATATATATATATATATATTAACCATTAAAGGAAATATTGTAATTGAAATATTTTGGTTTTGTCGTTAATAATATTCATAAACTCTTAGACATTTAATTCAATCTAATATGCAACTTTTTTTTAAGTTATAATTTTTAACTATTAAAATCTTATTTATAAATGAATTTTTTGTTACAATATTTATAGTATAAGTAATTAATATTTTAATATAATTTATTAATCTTTTTTTTTTCTATTATAAAAAATATACCAGCAGAAATTATAAAATCCAAAAAATTTCTATGACTAACAATGAAATACTATTCAGCTCTTTAGATTTTATATATATATATATATATATATATATATATATATATATATATATATATATATATATGAAATCTTTTTGTGTGGCCATTTTTGCTCACATTGCTAGGACATTGTTATAGATATGTAGATCCCCTGCCTCCAACATAAGCAATGATTTTTGAATCTCACTGGAACCAATTCTATTGGTTGGCTCCTAAATATTTTATATATATATCCGTTAAAGGATTTATTTTGCTAAACAATTTGTTGCTCTCTCTCTCTCTCTCTCTCTCTTTCTCTTGCTCTCTCTCTCTCTCTCTCTCTCTCTCTCTCTCTCTCTCATAATTTAATTCAGTTAACCTTGAATACTGCACCCTGTTTTTTTTTTGTCTTTGAAAATAAGGCATGAATTGTTGCTCCCTGGGTAAAACAAAAATGTTAATCAAAACATGAATAGTGGGGGCCAGGTCTGCGTCAGTATTCAGAGGTGCTATTTTGACTGTGAACCTTCTTTCTTATACTATTTTGCTTATATTTGTAACTAATTTAAAAAAAAAAGGGAAATTTGAAATTTTTTAATACTTTGACTTGAATTGAGAGAAGTTTGTTGTTTTTTTGTATATGTGTGTGTATAAATGTATGCATGAAAGGGGCGACCTGAAACTGGATAATCAACAAAAAATAAAAAGATTTTATACAAAACAAAAGGGCAATTTCTTATTTCTCTTTTAAAAAGATAACTGCTAAAATCCTTTTCTGGTACTTGTGATCTGAAACAAACATATTTCAGGTGAAAACACTATTATGTATTTATATATCATATCAAAATTAATATAAATTCCCAAATTTACGGAAAATGGTCCAGTAGAAAAATAATTAAAAAAAAATTTTTTTTTAAATTGTTTGAGTTGATTGCTTTATTCAATTTTATCATATTTTTTTAATGTTGAAGAGTTCTCAGAATCCAGGGGAGTTAACTGCAATCAATAATTTAACAAAAATCCGCCAGTTCAAAATGTAAAATGTTGGACTGTGGATTATTTATTTTATTTTTTTTTTTGTAAAAATTATATCTAATACATCTACTGGATCATTTTTTGTAATTTATACTAATTTACAGGAATGGTAAATACATAATGTTTACACCTGAAATGTGTTCGTTTCAAAATCCATTATTCTACACAAGCATTTTTTTTCTTTTTTCGTTAAAAAAAAAATGAAAGTAGTTTTTTTAACCATCTGTAACTAAAGAACAATTTTATAAATTAAATTTTTTTTTTTACTGTAAAGAGTAAATAATATTAACCCGTTACTTGACTATTAAATCCTATCTGAGTTGATATTTTAAAATTTTAATCCTTGCTAATGTTCCTTTTCATTTGCCTTCTCATGGGCGCAGAGTTAGACACAAGGTCAGTTTTTAATGTGGGGAAAACCAGCTCCCCAAAAATGGTGCACTTTGGATAGCAACAAAAATTAAAATTGCCTTAGTCTGGAAGGATTTCTCCTCTACTGATCGAGGTCAGAAAAGGTAAAGTGTAGTATCAGAATAGGTGGGTCTTATTAGATCAATAGAAAACATAATAATAATAGTAATAATGGTTATTATTATTAACATAATAAGCAATATTCACTTTTACCAAAACTAAAATAGTCTGCTGGATGTTTGAGAATACACTGCTGAACCACATCCAAAGGTGCTACAGCATCACACGAATTGATGCTAAGATGATAGAATGGCATCTCCGATCATTTGGGCATCTACTGAAAGCCAAGAATGGAACTGTTGTGAAACTTGCTGTTGCATTAGAAGTTGCCAAGAGGAAAGCCGAAGGTGAGATGGGCAGGCATCCTGCACAAAGATCTCTGCAAAACTGGCCTGCATCACTTGTGATCATGCCAAATCCATTATTGCAGATCCAACCAAAGCTCAGGACTAACACATAAGAACAATAAGCTAGTTGTCTAGTATATGCAAAACAATGAATAAAAGTAATGGTTATGTTTGAAAAACTCAATATGGAGTCTTGAATTTCAGAGAAGATTGCAAGGTGTATAAGGATGAAATCATCTTAGAAATGGAAGTATTGCATTGGTGTTCATATGAGTCTAAGATATGCCGGTAGCCTTTCTTTTGTCAGGCTTAAGTATGATCGTGTTTAGTCCTAGGAGGTTCACTCTCCCAGGCTTTACCTTCTCCTTTTGAGAAAAGGTCAATTTATTGCTAATCACTAAAGGTGTCTAGACCATAAAATACTAACAGACTTGTCCAGGCATTGTTTTGTTTTTTTTTTTAGGCCAGAATGCACTTTCATTTCCTCTGGTATACTAGCTTTTCAAATCCTCACCTGATCTTGTAATTAACACTTTTATCAATAATATCAAGTTAAAGGTGAATTTATAAATTATTTCTTTCACATGCTTTTGAAAGAATGTGATGATCTTGGACTGAATTATTTTTGTGTGCATCATATTTTTAGGTACAGGTGGTTTAATCAAACTCTTTGATCAATGAATTGTTTGGTACTTGTCCAGAATTCCTCCTTCCCTCCATGAAAACAAAAAAAAACTAAATCTTCATGATGTGTGTGCCTGTGACAAAAAGAAAATAATGTACATGAATGTTCACATAAATTGATCAAGTGGTTTAATTTTTGAATAAGAAAATCTAATTTTGTGGCTGAATGAACAGTGATGCCATCTTGAAAACAGGCTGACAAAATGAGAGGAATAAATCAAACATGAGATTTTATAAAGCCATTCTTAACATGTGCAGTGAAGACATTAGAAAAACTCAAATTTGCTTAAAAATTATTTTTTATATAAAAAAAAATACTTGTGCTATTTGCATGAATTTTGGTGTACAATATTTTCTTTCCTCACGGCTATGTACATACAACTTTTTTCTTTTTTTATAGCAGAGGGGGGATCATTTTTTTTAATTTGTTGTAACCTTGCAATTTAATAATTTTATTTATTTATTTTTTTTTTTCGGGGAGATAACTCTTTGAAGTAGAAAACATGAAACAAAGAAAATAAAGACAATGCTAATTGATGTAAGAGCAGCATTCATTTACAAGAAAAAAGTACTATAATTTATTGTTGCAGATTCGTGCATATATGACGTGCTGTACAATGAAAGTGCTATCAAAGGGAGATAATTAAGTAATACTTTAAGAAAGTTATTATCCAGTTATTTAATATCATTCCTACGTTTTTGCATAAATCAGTTAATTATTATTGACATTCGCTTTCTTGCTATCTTTCTAATTAGAATTCTTTCTAGAAAGACATCACATACCAAGGTTGTCAGTCCATGTCGTTAACCACTTAAGCACCATCATCTACTTGATATTGATGTTGGTGGTAATTGAATTTAAGTTCATAACTGGGTACTCTTGCATAATTTGACCTGGATCCTTGTGATTTCTCGTCAAGCCCGGATCGGGCGAGACCGCCAATCATCGGTGACAGCCGAGCGGCATAACAGACGCAGGCTAAGGAAAAAAAGCAAAACAAAACGAAAAAAAAACCCTGAAAATTTTCAAATAAGAAACCTACCTTTAAAAAAAACAAATATGTTTATTTATTGTAGTATTTTTTTTTTAATAATTATCAACAAGAAGTCTTTTTTAATTTATCTGCAAAAAAAGGTTGTTTACCCGTATAATTGTTAGGTGTAAGTACAATTTTTTGTTTAATTATTAGTATTATTTTTTTTTTTATCAAAAATATTGATTTAAAAAAAAAATTTTTTTAAATGGTAGCTCATCTAGGAGAAGGCAACTTTGATTCAAAACCTCCACTACTTTGCAGGATTACCCCATCAGGGGAGAGGCTAAGAGAGTAAATCCCTACAGAAAATTTGAAGACAGCCCATAATGTGATCTGACTTTATATTGTCATTACCAACAACTCCTGTAGCCAAGCTGTATCAACTCTGGATCCTCTAACTTCATGGAGAGAGGAGAACTGTTACACAGACAACAGCTATCCTTCCATATCACTCTGCCCAGGCTAAGTAGCTCCACTTCTTCATCATTATCTCCCAAGATGGATGGTTACCAACAACAGAAGGAAGTATAGAAAAGGAGAAAATGTCAGCTTTGAAGAGTTATCTCCTATGAACATTATTTTGATTAGTTATAATAGAACTTTTTAAAAAAGTTTTTTTGCTTTTGAAAACTGATCTCGGGGAAACAATAAACTGAAGCCGAATATTACTTTTTTTTTCTTCTTTTTTTTTTTAAATTAAAGATTCTACTTGTATTTTATGAAAGTTATATTTTCAGTTATGTATTCTATTTTTCAAAAAAAAAATGTAGTGTGGTTGATCTTAGTCAAGGACGACCGAAAGGCTCCGCTCTTCATTAGCAACTGAACTGAGATGTAAAGGAGGGCGCCACTTTCCCTGGATTATTCCACTTATCCTTGAAATAGTGACCATTCATGAGTCATAAGGCACAAATATGAAGAAACTAGCAAATATATGATCATTTTGATCACATATATTTGCGAGCCTGGGAAGATGGTATTAAGGTAAAAGAACATGTATTACACTGACCTCCAAAGGAAGAGGTAATGGTTGGGAGGATGATATCATGATGAACAAGTGTACCACCTCTCCCAACTCTATTTCCACCCACTTAAAAAGAAGATTGCTCCTCCTTAAAGGGGGAAGTAATATCTGGGAAGAATGTATCATGACGAACGAAAATGCATTCCTCTTCCCTACTCAAGAAAGAGGTAATACCATTACAACAGAAAAGATACTACACTACCCTTCTAAAATAAAGAAGGTAATACTTGGGGAAACTCGCCTATAAAAGGAGAATGCACTGCTTGAGAGTATGATATCATTGCTACAAAAAGAAAAAGGAGAAAGATAGTCTCATGACAACATAACAGATACTACATAATCCTCTCCCCCAAAGGTGGATGTCATGCTTGGGAAGATAACCTCTATCCCATTAAAAAAGAAGTTAATTTCTGGGCGAATGATTTTATAACAAAACCGATACTACACTATCTGCCTACATAAAAAAAAATCTATCTATATATCTATAAAAATGAACGTGTCTGCGTACATTTCCCTATGCAATAACTCTGTCAATTTTAAGTCTACAGACTCGAAATTTGATATACAGGGTACTGAGATTTGGGGGAATCTTTGTAATCCGTTTTCGGCCAGAAATTTGGCTGTTAAAGGGTCAAAGTACCGACCTTGTATTTAACTTTGCCCTCATGGGTAAACAAGTAAATAGGAATATCATGCATTTTACAATGAACCAAACGATTGCATATGTATAAGAAAATATGACGATAAAATCATAAATGTATGTTACAAAATATTAATTTCTTAGAAACTGTTTAAAAATATATGTGCAAATTAGGAATACCTAAAATGGTGTTTATGCAGTTTAATAAAGACAAATCTTTATGATGTATGTGCCCGTTATGGAATGACGCTATCATAAAAAATCATTTACTTTAATAAAGTATAAAAAAAAAAAATTTTTAACGGAGTAAAATCAAATTTTAATGACTGTGATCATGATGGAGTCATGACAATTTCAGCTATGAGGAGGGATGCACTGGGGGAGATAATTCCATCTAATTCTTGTAGTTTATCAAAATGCACATGAATTTCTGATAATTTTATTAATAAATTTTGAAATGATATTTTGAAAAAAAAAAAAAATAACACTTAAAATTATTCAAAGCTGCAAAAATAATCTTGTCAAATTTTGACAAACTTCAAGAATTAAATGGAATTATCTCCCCTGTTAGCGCCCCCACTCAGTCTTGTAGCTGGAATTGCCAACATGGCTCCATCACGATCACTGTGCCTAAAATTTTATTTCCCTCTGTTAAAAAAAAAAAAAACTACTTGAATTAAGTGATTTTTTTTGATTTTTAAAATTTTTTTTGTTCATTCCATAAAAGAGCACAAACATCAAAGCGATTTTTCTTTATCTTCGTTTTTTAATGTCTTTGCTAAACTGCATAAGCACCCTTGAAATTGTTGCGGTGTTTGCAGATTACTATATATACGATATTTCAAAATCTTATGTTGTGTCACAGAATCAAATAAGCATTAGCCGTTTTGATGTTTTTATCGTCAGAATAGATGAAAAAGATTTTTCATGAAAACGATTCTTTGGAGATCAACAATAATGAGGATATATTTAATTGTAGTCGCTGAGTTGACATCCATTGTAAACGTTTTTCTTATTCCCAATTGTGAATAAAATGATAGATAACTCTACTTTTCAAAATGCTCTTTTAATCAAGGGAGATAACAAATAGGTAAGAATTACTCCTCTTTAAACACTAGTTTTCTCCAGATGAAATCTTTTCCATTTAAATAACCTTTATCCTTACTTTATAATGCTGAGTAGCACCAAATACTAGTACATATTTTATTTAATCTTTTGTGTTAGTCGACTGTTTATGCCAAATGAGCTGCTAAATTCTACAGCTGGAAAGCTTACAGCCATTTTTAGTGTTCAGCAATCACTTTTTAATGTTCCATACAATTGCATAAAATTGACAAAGGGCGATGCTGATGACTGTTACTCAATCCTTCCGAGAGGATCAGCTTAAATGTCTGATATTTATTGCAGGACTTTAATCTCAACAGGATTCAAACAGCCACATACATCTACTTTCAAGACTTAATCAGGATAAAAATGACAGTTAAAGTTCTCATTACAAAGTGCCAATGTTTATCAAGTCTTAAATGGGACATCATGAAGAGACAGCAGTCCAATAACCGATCTACAATGAGCAGTATCTTAGTAAAGACTAATAAACCCCCAACAAGAAAGACCTCTCTGAGTGTTTGCTGGAATTATGGTGAGATGCATTCTGCAAGATTTTTTTTTTTTTTTTTTTTTTTTTTCCGGTTTAAAAAAACAGATGCCAATAATGCTACAATTATGGATATAACAAAGGATTTTGTAACCTTCAGGAAGATAACACGTCTAAATTACAGACAGTTCATTCAAATTTAATACAAAAGAAATTCCTAAAATAAAACCAGGATGGAAGAAATGAAATTCGGATTCTTTGTCTGTGATATTCAAAGCATTCATTAGTATATATTAAATGTTGTGTACCTTGTAAAATTTGTAGAAAACATCAGTCAAATATAAAAAATAAAATAAAAACAATGATCATTATTAATGTCACGAATAATATTCATTAACAAGAAAAGTGTAGTAATTTCTTATTGTTGCAGGTTCATGCATCTATGAAATGCTGTACATTGAACGTGTTATCAAAGGGAGATAATTAAGTAATACTTTGAGAAAGTTATCCAGTTTGATGTTATTTAGTATCATTCATACGTTTTTGTATGAATCAGATAATTATTGTTGACATTTTCTTTCCCGATATCTTTCTAATTAGAATTCTCTCTAGAAAGACATCGGGAGCTTACGGGAGGAACTATGCGAAGGTTGCCAACATTACTCAGTGAAAATGTTTCTGTGAAACAAACTGGATTTAAACTTGGCACACCAAGGTTGTCAGCCCATGTTGTTCACTTCCTTAGACACTGTCAACTACTTGATGGTGGTGGTGATGATTAAATTTGAGTTCATAACTAATATTGTTGTTACTGAAGGTCACCATTTTGTAGTAGGGGTTGCTGCGTAGATATCTATCCATCTGACCTTTTTTTTTTTTTTTTTACAAAGGAGTCATCACTTATCAAGGCCCAGAGGCCACTCGAGGATAAGGGTTAATAAGTGTACAGTCAATGAGACAGTGACGTAGTAATTGTTAGTAGTGGAAATTTGGTAAATTGGATTACTTAAGGGGAACGGCTCAACAAGAACTTGAAGACAACCATATTGTAGTCAGCCGGAAAGCAGGCAAATGGAAGAGAGTTCCACAGGTGTGCAGTTCCAAGAAAAAAAGCTTTGTTTATGAAATCCACGTTTAGGTTTAGGCACGGACAAAGAGTAGGGAAAACTATTGATAGTGTCTTCAGCTAGACGAGTGTTTCTTGTGAAAGTTTGGCAAGGGGGGGGGGCAAACAATGTCTCCATGTGACTCAGGCCAAACTACTCTGAGTGCAACAGAACCCACCTGGGCCTCTGATCCTGGGTTGACTAAAAACAAGGAACCAAAGAATACAGCATGGCTGCCGCCAGATCTGAACTCCAATGTAGTACACACTTGAACTCTTTTATTTTCCTCCAGAACTATCTAATCCTTACACATAAACTCTTTGCACAACTAACACTCATGCTTTCTTCACTCATACTAAAAAAGATAGTAAAAAAAGTTGTTATAAATGTTAGAATGTGACTCTTATTTTTTTATTCTACTAAAATGGTCTCTTTGAAAATGAATGTATTACATGTAACTCCAATTATTATCTCGTCTATTTTTCTTGCAACGCACCATGTGTTATTAGTGATAACACAAGATAGAAAATAGCTACCACCTGTTTGGAAAGAAACACAGAACATGTAGTTTCTATAAAAATATAGAAATAAAATAGTAAATATTCTAATTCTTTGGCCCATTTAATGTGTCTCCTCTTCTTAAAACAAACTGTGTACGTTTTTCGAATATTTGTGATGAGGATTGATAATTTGGATGTAACATCCAACCTTCCTCAGGTGTATCTTGTCAAATTCGGGAATCTGCACAGAATTTTAAAGGATTTCTTCATTCAATCCACAAGGGAGCATACTCTCATTCCGTCAGCCATGACAGGTACTTTATCTATTACATCATAGGCCTTGTGGTATTGTGACCTCTGATCTCATCTGAGTCACTATTCTAATTAACAATGATCAGATGTGACCTTTTCAATGCAGTAGGGCTCGTTGATTGCACTGGTCAGTCTTTCATTCACGACCGGTGCTTGTTAGTTTCTCTCACATCAAATCCCTATAGCAGATGACTATCCTTGAAGTGTAAACATTCATTCTCCAATATAGGAATTTGCATCATTTGCACCAGTTCACCGCATGTTTTCACTCAACCTTTAAATGACATGGTTGTTGACAGATAAATCCAAGATGAATATAAAACAAGCATTTATTATTTTGCTATTTTCCCTCAGCAGAGATTTTTGCTGTCGTCCAGGTGAATTTTAAGTTTTTGCTCCCTCCCTTGGGGAGCCAAACTGCTATTTGGATCAGTCATGTCACAGCGTAATGGACAAAATACTAAGTAAAATCTAGTTCAAGTAACACTCTTCTGGAGACTGAAGGTTCAATCCTCAGAACGGGCGATACTAAGAATACAATTGTAAATTGCTTAAGACTTCTACTCAGTCATGGCTGATGGAATGAGATGAGAAAAGTTGTTCAAAGAATTTTCCAATGTCAAAACGGTTCTTTTAATTAGTGGTCTTGATTGTTTTTGTTTAAAACTTAATTTTCCATTATTGGTACTAATGATAAAATGATTATTGATTGGTTTTAAACTACCAGTAAAACTAAAATGTATAGGTCACCTCGCCACAAGTATATTTTTTACATTTACTCAAATATATGATCATATTACATGGCCTTCTTTTTTATGGTAATCCAAAAAGAAATCCTTGTAACTAGATATTTAGGAATTTAAAAGAATCAGAATTGGTAATTTTATTGGAATCAGGAAAAATATTGAAATCATTTCATCAGTAGTGATAATATAAAAAAAAAAAAATATGAAAACTCTTCAAACATGTTTGCATTCATTACTTGAATTTGGAGCAAAACTAAAAGAAAATAACCTGATTTTTCTTCTTTGTAAACACCATTGCTGATTGGCTGTAGCAGTCAACTTCCTTTCGAGCTTGTCCGATCACTCACGTGAGTTGACCATGTGACCGAATTTTACTTTCAAAGGCTGTAGGTTGTGTGCTATTTTGATATGTGAAATACATGACAAAACAAACGAATTCCTTTTGTTTTATTCTGTAAAGATTTGCTAAAAATATATATTAAAAAAAACACCTACTCACAAAACGTATATACATCTTATTCGGATTATTTTTCTCATCATGCAAACCACAGTACTTAGAAGCCAGAAAGATTTAAAAAAAAAAAAAAATGTATTTAAAATTATAATTTTGTTTTATTCAAGCAATTCTGGTCTACCTTACCCTAAATTACAGACTGTCAGCCAAATTAAAAAAAAAATGCATATTCAAAGAATCCTAAAATGCAACAAGACGGGCTGAGTTACTTCCCCTGACTACATACTGTTTGTTTATGTGTACACTAGAATTCAAGTGCATCTTCTCAAACTTAAGAAACTTCTTGTAAAACCTGGGAATATTTATGTCAAACATGAGAACCTGGATGAAATTTGGGTGCAAGTCTATAAATGGTCCACAAGTAATCTTTTTTACTATAAAAATCTGAAAAAAATCTTTATAATGTACGTATTTGTCACTGCATGAAAATATCATATTCCAAAAATCACATAAATCGATCAAGTAGTTTTGTTTTTTTTATTTAAGAAAATCAAATATTATGAGACATTTTATCAAAGAAAAACTTCTCACCATCTTGTTTCTGAATGATACACTGCTAGCGACACCTATTGGGAATGTTGGGAATATAAGACCAGAAAGGGGCAGACACTTTCCACACTATAGAAAAAAAAACTTGGTAAATTAAGACATTTATAAGTTTTTGAGGATGTTGAAAATGAAAATAACGTTTAAAATTCCAGCAAACGAGTAGTTTCCAAAGAAAAAAGATTACTTATGGACCATTTATAGACTTGCACCGGAATTTGCAACTGAACCCTTTATATAATCCACCAGGGTTGATTGTTCTCATCAGTCATTAGGTTAGGGTTAGTGTTAATTTTATGTTATTCTCGATTGTTATCGTCCATGGTAACAGTTGATCTTTCAACTTCCAGAAAACAGTCAATTAGAACTAGTGATGAAATGATTCCAATATTTTTACTGATTCTGGTACAATTACTCATTACAATTCAGATTTAATTCTAAAATTGCTTAATCGCCTAAAAAAAGTAGAAATTTCATTTTTTGGACGAGGCTGAATTTAGTATGGAGTCCTTATCTACTTTAAACTGCAGATATAATTTTCTTTTTAATTTGACAAACTTCTTAATAATTTCCCTTCATGTATTGTATCCAAGATTTTGATAAACTCAATTTGAAATTTTTATTTATATTTTTCTCTGGTGCCATTTTTTCATATTTATCCATTTTTATCATTTTTGTCTCTGCTGCTTTTATCAAGCCATTTTTTTTTTTTTTTTTTTTTTTGTTATTTTATATTAATTCACTATTATGATTTATGAATTTTAGTTTTATTGATAGTTTCAAATCAATAATTATTTATCATTTCACCATTAGTAAGAAACAATTGAAAATTAAGTTTTAGTAAAAAGACAAAAGATAAAAGAGTCTAAGAATTAGAAATTAAGCTCAAATTTGTTCGATTCCAATGCCCCAAAAAGTTCCAATTTTTCTGATTCCCAATTCCGATTTCGAATAATCACCCTAATACTAGTTAGATAGCCCTGGCGAAGCATCAAGTATTCAGCTACTGACAAGATTTGAATTACACTATGAACTCATGTAGTGAGTTTAAACTCAGCTACAACCACGCTGGATGGATGGTATACTACTTAGAAGATTTTTAATCAACATTTTTATCCATTGTTGCATGGATCGACATTAACAATTCTAGTGTAGCAAATCGTTATTTCACAAACAGATTTGCTGTATACGTTGAGAGGAAAATGATTCAATTGAAATCATTTCAAGTTTTAAAATAGTTGCAAGATCTATAGGAATACCATTTCACTCACGCAACCAGATAGCGAAATGTTCACTGCATGTTTTGTCCTTAAGTCATGTGAATTCCACGGGGACTAGTTTTTTGTCTACTTGCATATGGGTGCAGTAAACAAACCAGGAGCATTGCAATTTTGATTGTAAATACAGTATGTGAGAAAAATTAAATCATTTTAGTAAGGACCATCTGTCCTCCTAACTCCATCGCAAGATGTAATAATTATTTTCCAGGAAATACACATGCTGAGATGATTCATGCCACCAAGGGATCTCTATTTACACAAGAAGCAATGAATGACTTTCTCTAAATCTTTGTCTTTTATTCAGACCGATGGACGTATACATATCTGCCTATATCAAAGCATTTCTAAGCCTGCTCTAAAAAAAAAAATTCTGCCTTATCTCAGTCCTTTCTCTTTAAGTCATACTTTATTCTTTAGGCAAAAATTAGGTAGATTTGTCTAACAGGTCCAATATATATAGGGTGTTCCAAAAGTCTTATGCACATTTGACATTAAATATCTTAAGAACTATTAAGATATTGGATCTAAAAAGAAATGAAAAATATCAAAAGCCTTACAAAAAACTTAATGCATTTAGCTTTAAAATGGTACCGCTTTCATCTTTCTACTATTCAGAGTTATGAAGATATGAGGACTTGAAATGTGCCCAAGACTTTTGGAACACCCTGTATAATGGATTTCAATTCTATATTGATGAACATCAACCTTCTTAATTTTGTAATGGCAAAAGAGACTTAATACTCCACACCACAAATAAAAAAAAAATACTGTGTTAAATAGAACTATTTTTTTAATATATATAAATTCTGTGTTCTAGTTGATTACTATTTCTAGTGTTGTTCTTGAGTGTTACATTTCATTTTATTTCTTTATTATAAAGGAGTCTATGATATTGTTATGTTTGACATTCATCTTCGTCGTCAACTGTTATGTTTGCAGGTTGAACCAAATAACATATAAGGCAATACAAATGAAGACTCAACAAACAAAGGTAGATCAATAAGAAGTGTATTAGAAAAAGTATATTCACAGTATATTTACATAATGGTTGTCAGGTAAGAGAGTCTTGGCTGGAGAACATATCTGCTCTCGGCTCGGCCTTCGGTGGCTTCTGGTTAACACACACTCAGACTAACCAGGTCTTGCTATTTAGGTGTAATATTATCCACATATGTAAATGAGTGGGTGCCACCACAACAGATATTTAAATGAATATTTAAATGTTATCAATTATATTCTCCTTTGTACTAGTATAAATTTTGTAAGCGTTAAACCTGATTTTGCATGAATGTGTAGTACTAACGATAGAATTACTGTTGCTCCTATTGCATTTTTCTTTTCTTCTTTTTTATGTACTAGCAAGTCATCACTTATCAAGGCCCATAGGCTACAAGAGTATAAGGTTTAATTAGTTTGTGAGGAGGACAGTGAAACGACAATGGTTGAAACTGTTAGATTGTTTAAGAGGATGGATCAGAAAGAATTTATTAAGATTGGACTTGAAAACAACTATGCTTTTTTACCTTTATCAAACCATGATCATAAAACGGTTAGCAAAAGACAGATGCTACTAAGCTAATTAGGGAATGTATAAACTTATGAACATCATGTGTAGCATATTTTCATCAGTTACATGGTTAGTAATCCTATACTCTGCTATAGTCTTCATCTTCATATCAGTGCAGAATACATGAATACGGAAATGAAGTTCACATAACTACTAAAAGACAATTATACCATAATGTAGACATTGGTTAAAAACTAAGAAAATATAGTAAATATCTAAATCAAGGTCGTGGTGAATTTGGGAGGGGACATTATTATAATTATTATTATTATTATTATTATTATTTCACTCATTAGGAGTTGTCTCATAGGCCATCATCAGTGATCGCTCACTGGCAGTAACCTGTGGTGTTCCCTGGAGACACAGTGGCAACAAGTCTCCACAGATTTCCAGTGTTCTCCACCTCTTGACCACTTGTGCAGATGATTGCATGTTATCGCAACAGCCGTTGTCATTGATTTCTCGTTGGCATCGGCCATTGGTGTTTGCTGGGGTTTGGGAGACAAAATGCCCCAAGGTACCAGATTTGAACTGCACACTTCCAGTGGAGATTTAGTTAGTACTCTCTCACCGCAGTCTTTCCATCCTTCCTGACCCTTCACAACTAGTTGGTGTGGTGCCAGTCGATGTCATCTACACAAGTTTTTTTATTATTATTATTATTATTATTACTATAATAATAATAAGGGTGCTTGTGCAGTGTACGCACATGTATCTTAAATATTATTTCCAAGTTAAATTAAATTTTGGGTTTGTATTACTGTACACATAGATTCGAAAAAGTTATCAAAAAACAAATATAACAAATAAATGTTATCAAAAGCAAGATAAGTTACTTTTCTACCTAACTGGATATGTTTTTAGTGTTTTTATTTAATGTAATATGTTTATTATTTTGTATAGTTTTTAGAATCTGTGTATAGTAAAACAAACCCCCAAAAAGATACCATAAAAATTTAAGGATTTATATTACAAAATAATGTTAGAAACACACTCAATATATGTCAGCCTATGTCACGGTAACATATATTGAGTGAGTTTCTAACAGCATTTTATATAGTTTTTTAGTTTGAACTTATTTTCCCAAACTTAATGTATTCAACAGCGAGCTCGCCGCCATTTATTTTTTTTTCAAATACATCGATAAGCACTATGATTTTCGAACCGAATAAACATTTTACATTAAATTAAAACACTAAAAACTTATCCATGTTTTTTTTTATATAAGCATTACTACTTATCAAGGCCCAGTGGCCACTCGATGATAAGGGTTAAGAGTGTACAGTAGTCAATTGGACAATATAGTAACTGTTATTAATGGAAATTCGGTAAATTTGTTAACTTATATGGAACGGCTCATCAAGAGCTTGTTTACATTGGACTTGAAGACAACCATATTGTAGTCAGCTGGAAAGCAGGACAATGGAAGACAGTTCCACAGGCGTCCAGTTCTAAGAAAGAAGATTTCTTTATAGAATCTACGTTTAGGCTTAGGCACAGATAAAGAGTGAGGGGAATTATTGATAGTTTTTTCTGCTAGACGAGTGTTTCTTGTGAAAGATTGGCAAGGGGGGACCATAGATTGAAACTCAGTCGAGCACTTGCCATGAAAATAAGATAAAGCAAGACAAATTCGCAACATCTCTTCTGTGAGAAAGAGGTTGCAGGCAAGAGAAAAGGATATCGCCTACGAGGCTATGAAGTCTATTTTGAACTCTATCAAGGCAGGATGTCCTTTCTAGCAGCTCCTGCCCAGATGTGGCAACAGTACTCCATCCTTGGACGTACCTGGCTCTTATATAGATAGAGAATAGCACCAACAGTGAGATATCTGCTGGATCGATAGAAAGATCCCACCATTTTTCCAGAGGCACTGGCAATGGATTTGATGTATGTGTTCCATTTAAGATCAGGAGTAAAGGTCAAGCCCAGAAGCTTGTCAAAACATGAGGCCTCCCCAAGACGAGAGCCATTCATTTCAATTGATGCCAGATGAGGATCAGAGCATTGGTGATGTAAATATAAAAGCTTGGTTTGAGAAGCATTAAAAGTAACCAGCCACTCCTTTCCCCATTGTACCACGTGCTCAAGATCAGAGGAGAGAGAATCGGAGAGAATTTGGTCGTTTACAGTCTTAGATCTGCTACCATAGATAGTAGTGTCATCAGCATAAATGTCTATGAATAATGTAAGGATGTGATTTGGAAGATCATTAACATAGATCAGGAAGAGAGTTGGGCCCAGGATGGACCCCTGAGGGACTCCAGCATTAATACTGTGAGCTTCTGATTTTTTCCCCTTTCTACTACTACTCTTATGAACCTATCAGAGAGAAATGATTTAATAATTGAGGAGACATCTCCAGCTGTACCATAGCTGGAGATCCTGTGAAATAAACCTTTATGCCATACTCTATCAAAGGCCTTTGATATGTCAAGTGCAAGCCCTAGAATGGTAGCCTCCATCGAGAGATTCACTAATCCTATGAGATGTAACTGTAAGCACATCCGCTGTAGATCTAGTAGAACAGAAGCCATATTGTGTGTCACTAAGAAGGTTATTTTTGTTGAGATGGTTGATTACTTCTCTATTTAACACAGATTCCAGCAACTTAGTCATGACGTACAGGACACTTATTGCCCTGTACTGAGAGGGAGATGACCGATCACCTGAATTCTTTAATACAGCACATACTGATGAGATTTTCCAGGGTGATGGGAAGCAATTCTCCTTAAGACAACATTTAAGCAGTTTTGTAAGTATGAGCGCTACGTTTTTTGAGTACTATAATTGGAATACTGTCAGGGCTGGTTGCTTTACTGGAATCAAGGTTTTTGATTAGCTTGACAACATTACATACAGATATTTGTATATCACATAGCGTGTTTTCTGGTAGTAATTTATCTTGCTTTTGATAATATTTATTCGTTATATATTTGTTTTTTGATAACGTTTTCGAATCTATATGTATAGTAATTTTCATTAAATTGTTAGGTGAAAGTGCAGAATAGTTAGACCCCCCCCCCCGATAAAAATAGCTTTCTAAATAATATTTCAGCACGGTGCAAGCAACATTTATTTATAAGATAAAGCAAGAAAATATGTTAACTAAATATGTTAACTAAAATTTAATGTACTCTTTATTTTTAGTTCATATTGTTGTATTTATAAATATTCGATTATTATACTTAGAATGATGAAAGTTCTTTTTGTTGTTCATGTTATAAGAAGAGTAAGAGTCTTAGTGAGAGATTAGAGTCTTAATCATGTTGTTGGAAGAGATGCTAGTTATTATATATATTCATTGTGAGTGTTCATATTGTTGAGATGTTCATATTGTAAGAGATGGGATGGAGACATTAACAAGTATATATATCTAACTTCGAACTCTTTCCTATATTGAGAAATCACATGTAAGTCTAGCCAATGTGACTATAATTCACGTGTCATCAACATGCGCGATTTGCACGTTTTTGAAACATTTCTGATGACCAGGAAATTTCCCAATTTCCTTTGTTGTTTTACAAAGGAATTTAACCTACTTATTTAATTCATATAACCCATATTTTATTATGTACATTCTTTCTAACAATGTGCATAGTTTCCAGCCAAATTTGTATTTATTAAATATTTATCAGAATCAACAATTTACTGGACATTCCATTTAAAACCTATTGTTCTTTAAAACTTATCTCCAGGGTTCGATTCCAGTTTTCTCTGATTTTATTTTAATTTACTAATTCTCTTTATTTTTACTTACATGAAAAAGGGGACAAGTCTTTTTCATGTAACAATATCAAAACTAAGTAAAACTGATTAGTAAATGAATTTTTAATTAATTTGTGTTGTTTGTGTTGTTTGTATATCTCGGGGGAGAATAAGAAATTTCCTATTTCATTTCCCGTTTCATCATGTTAATTATTTACAGTTAAAATCTTATAAAAAACAAAAACTTGAAGTTTTAAATATATGTAAAAGAAATATATTATGCCTTGTGCTAAAATATTGAATTCATCGATCGTAAAAAAAAAAAAACTGTTGTGGAAAACACTTACGAACACACTCCGTTTTTGCCATTCCGTTTTTTTTGACGTTTTGTTTTAAACAACCACACCAACAGCAAAAAACAGGACGAAAAGTCAATTGCCAAAAACATTATTTACAAAAAAAAAAAAAATATATATATATATATATATATATATATGTATATACACATACACTGCATATATTTTTTCTTTTCCTAGGAAGGGGAGTATTGCACGAGCCTTTTCTAGTCTCACACAAAAACACACACTCACATTTCAAGCTATATTACTTGTCATATACATACGCGCACACAAACATACGCGCCCACGTCCACACTCATACATATATTCACGTTCGCATACATACACTCACATTCACGTGTATATACACACACGCTAACGTACACATGTACTCACACACGCGCACACATACGCACACAAGGATGACATCACTTCCCCTTTCAAAGGAAATACACGCATGCGCAAAAGACCACCGGAAACAAGTATAAAAGAAAGAGCAATAGGCGGCTTCTTCCTTTTCGGCCCAGCTTTCAACTGTGTGCTTCACACCACTTGCTACTATGTGGGTCAAAAAGCTAACAGACCGCACGTACACATTCTCACTCTTTCTCTCTCTACATATACAACTTGTCTCTGAGAATACCTTCGCATAGCTGACTGCTAACATGGCGTACAGCTTAACCCACTATTTTTGTCTTTATCTACACGCTGGACTATCATTCTCATTTCTACTATATTACTCACTTCTTTTCCCATGCATTAACAAACGATAATGACCCGCATGTGAGATGAAAACACATTTCCTTTTTCCTTCTATAATACCAATCCCGCAACAAACGATGGCTACACCCGCGCGGACATGAACACATGTTATATCTAAAACGTTCATTCTTTCAACAGTAAATAAACAACACGCTTATCTATTCCAGCAATTGAGTCTTTGTTTCTTTCATTCCATTCGTTTCATTATTTTTCTTTTGTAACGGGATTAGGATTTATATATCCTAGTCCTCTACAAGTTTTTATGTAACAATTAAAGAAACTTTTTTTTAAGAAAAAGATTAATAAATTAACTTCTTTTTCTTTTTTTTTTCTTTTTGATAATGGTGATTTTTAATATGGGGAGGTTGGGGAGGGGTGTCTGTTCAGAAAGTCGTACTTAACATGGGGAGGTTGGAGAGGGGTGTTATTCCTAAAGCCGTTCTTAACATGGGGAGGTTGGGGGGGTGGCGTGCATCTCCACTAGCATCCATTCTTCTCAGATCTTTTTTTGGCGATGACGCACTTCACCACAGGAAACGCAGTTTTTTTTTGGGGGGGGGGGTTCAGCAATTAATTTTTTTTTTTTTCTTGACAATATGAGATCGCTTGTTCCGGCGTCATCAAATATTTCCCCAAACTGGAGATATTCATTTTTTTGTTTACACAGTTTTCAGAAAAGAGCTGTTCCCTGTTTAGGTGTGTGCTGATAAGACACTTCACTACGCCCGTTCGCACGCAAACGTATCATGTAAGAAAACACTACCGAAGGCGGTGAAATGGCACAAAATAGTCCCAAGGTTTAGGGGTTCATACCGTGCAAGCGGTAAATTTGCGGCGGGTTTGATTATCACATTCGTTGTCAGCGACCTTGAATACCACTAGAAAAACAAATTTGAGTGATCAGTGTTCTATTGTAGCGTAAGGCAACATTTACCGCTTAATGAATGGTTTTTATTACCTTCCAATTTTTGTTTCGAAAAGTTCGTCTGCTACTTTGCAATGCATTGATTGGCTGATCAACGTCTTACGTCACATTACAATCAATGGCGTTATGTTCCGAGCAAAGCCGATATCGGACGCTGAATTACGTCTGGTTCCAATTGTGCACAAGTACCTTTATTTCCTTTAACAGCGTGGAGGCAAAATATTATCATAAATTCTTTGATAAACGCGCAAATGTCGTCAAGATTTTATTTTCAAACATTTTTCTTTACAATTCAAAAGATTGTAGCGTTAACAAATAAAAAAAAATAATATTGTCGATAGAACAAACGTCAAAATATTTGTTGTTTGCTTTAACACCGGTTTTCAAAAGTTATATAGCCACGTTTGCGTATTAAAAATAAAACAAACTTTTAATTATTTATAAAATATTTCGATCTCACTAAAGATAATTGTATACAAATATATACAGTTAAATTATGTAATTATTTCATTGAATCAAGTTTATATTGTCTGATTTTTAAAAGATACGAAACTAAATGAGGCTAAAACGAAGCGCAGAAACCTAAATTAAGTGTTTATGAAATTTGAATTTTCGTCTCATCCTCGAGTGCGATCATGTTTGTTATTTTGCTCCTTTTTCTCATTCAACCATGCCACACTTCCGACATATTAAGCGATTGTACAAGTGATAAAAAATGTACGTCTCTCAAAAGATTGTTTTCTAAAGTGTTTGAACTTTTAAACTGTTTTAATGTTAACTCACGTTTATTTTAGTGAAAACTTGCAAAGTTTACCAAAACATAACCGTGTTTTTTTTTTAAAATCATTTTGTTAATTCTTTTACTTACATTATGTGACAAATTATTACTTTTATTCATTTTTATTATTTGTTTTACTTTTTAAAACTTTTGTTTTATCAAAAAAGTCTATTCAAAACAGAAAATTAACGTAGTAATAGTTATGAATTTTTTGTATTTATGCACTTTTGTTACCGTGCTGAAATAAAAACGTTATTTAGAAAGCCATTCTTAACATGAGAGGAGAAGGTGTTTTGTAATTATACTGTACTTTCACCTAATAATTTAATAAAAATATTACAAAAAAAAAAACGGGGTGGGGGGCGGAGGTTGTGTTACTATACACATAGATTCGAAAAAGTTGCCAAAAAAACAAATATATAACAAATGTTATCAAAGGCAAGATAAGTTACTCTTTCACCTATCTGGGAAAATTTTCAGTGGTTTTACTCACTTTACTGTTAAATGGTGTTCTAATCGGTAAATGTCGGTGCGTTACTTACGGAAAAAACGGTTAACTAAACCGCAGAAGAAGCACCTATTAAGCCACGTAAGTTCTATAATTGAATCCCCCTCCCCCCCCAAAAAAAAAGAAAAGAACGAAAAACATAAAAATGTTAGGTGCTTATGTTTTTGTAAACCGCATTAAAAACTACTGAGTCTACTGAGACCAAAAAAAAAAAAAGGTCCCCCAATTTGTTGTACTTTTCTTTAATTGGGGTTTGTATTACTGTACACATAGATTCGAAAAAGTTGTCAGAAAACAAATATATAACAAATAAATGTTATCAAAGGCAAGATAAGTAACTTTTCTACCTAACTGGATATATTTTTTGTGTTTTTATTCAATGTAACATGTTTATTCAGCTCGAAAAACATGCAGTGTTTGCCGATGTATTGGAAAATTCAAAATGGCGCCAGACTCTCTCTTTAACACGGTAAGTTTGAGAAAAGGTGTTATAAATAATAAACTAGACAAAATACTATTAAAAAACCACCGAATATATGTCAACTTATGTCATGGTAACATATATTGAGCGAATTTCTAACAGTATTTTGTTTAGTTTATTATTTATAACACCTTTTCCCAAACTTACCGTGTTCGAGCGCCATTTTGAATTTTCCCATACCTCGGTAAACACTGTATGTTTTTCGAGCTGAATAAACATGTTACATTGAATAAAGACACAAAAAATATATCCAGTTAGGTAGAAAAGTAACTTATCTTGCCTTTGATAACATTTATTTGTTATATATTTGTTTTTTGACAACTTTTTCGAATCTATGTGTACAGTAATACAAACCTAATTTTAAATTTTCCGCAGAAGATTGGTACGGACGCCATGTGAGAAGGCAGTTTGCTAAACGAAAGCTATAAAATGGCAGAAAGTAGTTTGTGGGTTCAGCGGTTTATACCATGCAAACGGTAAATTTGCCCCGGGTTTGATTATCAGATTCGTTGTCAGCGACCTCGATTACCCCTAAAAAAACAAATTAGAGTGGTCGGTGTTCTGTTGTAACATATCTGAATAGTTACCAAAAAAAGTTATCAGCAGTCTGCCATTTTCTATTTCGAAATAGTAGATTTGTCATGGACTGCAGTTACCTCCCTTGGCTTTTAAGTGCCATTCCACGTTAACCATTATGATGAAACTCTATAATTCAATAAATTTTATTTTTATTTGTAATTATTTTTCCATTCAATTATTTTTCATAATATTTTGGAATTTTTTAAGTATGTAAATGTGTTTTTACCTGAATGCATAAAAAAATCCATTATATTGCACAAGCTCCAGAGTTACTTTTCTATTTTCCCGCTTAATGTTATGTGCTTTTTAAAGTAATTTAAAGAATTTTTTTTTTTTTTTTTTTTCAAGTAAAAGTTTCATTAATTTTCTTTCTCATTCTTTCTCCAGGTACAATTTTAAACTTAATGACTAAGGAAGTACACATAAAGCTGGATGATGGTGTTGTAAAAAAACATTTGTGGACGTTCTGCTACCCTGGAGAAACCAGAACTCTTTACAAACTATGGTTATATCCAGTTGTAAGTACATAAACCAGTTAAACTCCCTTGCATTATTTTGATGTCAAATGTGTAAGAATTAAGTAGACAATTTTAGACAAAAAAACTCTTGGATGCATACAATTTTATTTGGGGTGGCGTGGTCATGTTTATGGATAACTTATAGATATAACCTCTCCTATCCATGTAGGATTATCTATATAATCCCTATATTTAAAGTTAGATAAATGTGTGTGTATATATATATATATATATATATATATTAAGTAATGTGATTTATAATTTAAAAGTTTTAAAA